>NC_084740.1:49620034-49665034 GCF_033978785.1 Entelurus aequoreus
ACTGACTTTATAAAAATAATATACATTTTATAAAAACGAAAGAAGATGTTGTGATGCCAAAAAATATTGACGTAATCATAGTAGTATCGACTAGATACGTGCCTGTACTTGGTATCATTACAGTGGATGTCAGGTGTAGATCCACACATGGCGTTTGTTTACATTGTGACGGGGGTGAGCTACGGTGTGTAGTGAAGCATGTTTAGCTATTCCTCGTCCTGCAGGGATGATACTTGTAAGAAACTTACTTTATTTGTCGCCATGGAGACGAGGATTAGTGATTTAGAAGTAGCTAAAACACTGCAGACGGCAGATGGACGTTAGCTGCTAGCTAGCTAGCCATGTCTTAGAGCACCTCTTCCTGAGGGCGTTTCAGTGTTATAACTTCACCTTTATCTTTACTTTTTAAGCCAAAATGCGTCCGTTCTCTCTTTTCTGTCTACACACTGTGTCTGCTTGTACAAAGTCCGTTTCCATATGAGTTGGGAAATTGTGTTAGTTGTAAATATAAACGTAAAACAATGATTTGCAAATACTTTTCAACCCATATTCAATTGAATGCACTACAAAGACAACATATTTGATGTTCAAACTCATAAACTTTTTTTTTTTTTTGCAAATAATAATTAACTTAGAATTTCATGGCTGCAACACGTGCCAAAGTAGTTGGGAAAGGGCATGTTCACCACTGTGTTACATGGCCTTTCCTTTTAACAACACTCAGTAAACGATTGGGAACTGAGGAAACTAATTGTTGAAGCTTTGAAAGTGGAATTCTTTCCCATTCTTGTTTTATGTAGAGCTTCAGTCGTTCAACAGTCCGGGGTCTCCGCTGTCGTATTTTACGCTTCATAATGCGCCACACATTTTCAATGGGAGATAGGTCTGGACTACAGGCAGGCCAGTCTAGTACCCGCACTCTTTTACTATGAAGCCACGCTGTTGTAACACGTGCTGAATGTGGCTTGGCATTTTCTTGCTGAAATAAGCAGGGGCGTCCATGAAAAAGACGGCGCTTAGATGGCAGCATATGTTGTTCCAAAACCTGTATGTACCTTTCAGAATTAATTGTGCTTTCACAGATGTGTAAGTTACCCATGTCTTGGGCACTAATGCACCCCAATACCATCACAGATGCTGGCTTTTGAACTTTGCGTCGATAACAGTCTGGATGGTTCGCTTCCCCTTTGGTCTGGATGACACGATGTCGAATATTTTCAAACCAATTTGAAATGTGGACTTGTCAGACCACAGAACATTTTTCCACTTTGCATGAGTCCATCTTAGATGATCTGGGGCCCAGAGAAGCCGGCGGCGTTTCTGGGTGTTGTTGATAAATGGCTTTCGCTTTGCATAGTAGAGCTTTAACTTGCACTTACAGATGTAGCGACCAACTGTATTTAGTGACAGTGGTTTTCTGAAGTGTTCCTGAGCCCATGTGGTGATATCCTTTAGAGATTGATGTCGGTTTTTGATACAGTGCCGTCTGAGGGATCGAAGGTCACGGTCATTCAATGTTGGTTTCCGGCCATGCCGCTTACGTGGAGTGATTTCTCCAGATTCTCTGAACCTTTTGATGATATTATGGACCGTAGATGTTGAAATCTCTAAATTTCTTGTAATTGCACTTTGAGAAACGTTGTTCTTAAACTGTTTGACTATTTGCTCACGCAGTTGTGGACAAAGGGGTGTACCTCGCCCCATCCTTTCTTGTGAAAGACTGAGCATTTTTTGGGAAGCTGTTTTTATACCCAATCATGGCACCCACCTGTTCCCAATTTGCCTGCACACCTGTTGGATGTTCCAAATAAGTGTTTGATGAGCATTCCTCAACTTTATCAGTATTTATTGCCACCTTTCCCAACTTCTTTGTCACAAGTTGCTGTCATCAAATTCTAAAGTTAATGATTATTTGCAAAAAAAAATTTTTTTTATCAGTTTGAACATCAAATATGTTGTCTTTGTAGCATATTCAACTGAATATGGGTTGAAAATGATTTGCAAATCATTGTATTCCGTTTGTATTTACATCTAACACAATTTCCCAACTCATATGGAAATGGGGTTTGTAAGTACTCCGTGATTGTGCGCTGCCGAACATGCTCCTCTGCTCGTAAACCAGCAATGTCACGACGTGACTTCTACTCGAGCGCAGGGGGGTGGGTGTGACCGGTACTTATCAGAGACGGTATCGTACCGAAAAGGATTCATTATTATTGCGGTACTATACTAATACCGGTATACCGTACAATCCTAGTTGATGTATTACTTCATGACATACGACATCTTCAGAATCATCAAACATTACATCTCTACTCTGCTTGTTAAAATAAGCCAGTTTTCAATGTATTAGTATATGTGGAGCATGTTAACATTTTCAGTGGTCGAATGCATGCCATGACTGGCTATAATTGTTACGTTTGCAGCTTGGCATGATCCCAGGATGCAGAGAAGGCAGGCGGAGTGTGAGCAGAAGGTCCCTTTGATAGGTACCAGGAAATAAATCATAACAAAAAGTGCACCGACGTGGGAAGTCAACCATGGGTGAAAATGCAAAAGGACAAATGTTGGGAGAAGCAAAATGAACGCACTAGCACTGTCTGAGACGTGGTGCTGGATGGTGATTGTCAAAAGGTGACACTAAACTAACAAAACACAAAGAGGCATCATGGCACAACGAACACAAGTATTTACCAGGTACATTGCAACATTTATTCACCCTTTAATTAACTTCCAAAGATGGCAGATGCCTGAAGCTGTAATATCGCACTATTACTGTGGAATGTAAAGCAAATGGGGTATATTCAGATCCAAGTTCGGGGTGAAGCTTCATTCAAGGAGAATTTTAAGCCTCCTCGAGCATTTCTGAAAAAAATAATCATGAACTTAGAATTTAATGGCAGCAACACATTGCAAACAAGTTGGCACAAGCGCATTTTTACCACTGTGTTACATGGCCTTTCCTTTTAACAACACTCAGTAAAGGTTTGGGAACTGAGGCGACACATTTTTGAAGCTTCTCAGGTGTAATTATTTCCCATTCTTGCTTGATGTACACCTTAAGTTGTTCAACAGTCCGGGGGTCTCCGTTGTGCTATTTTAGGCTTCATAATGCGCCACACATTTTCAATGGGAGACAGGTCTGGACTACAGGCAGGCCAGTCTAGTACCCACACTCTTTTACTATGAAGCCACACTGTTGTAACACGTGGCTTGGCATTGTCTTGCTGAAATAAGCAGGGGCGTCCATGGTATCGTTGCTTGGATGGCAACATATGTTGCTCCAAAACCTGTATGTACCTTTCAGCATTAATGGCGCCTTCACAGATGTGTAAGTTACCCATGTCTTGGGCACTAATTCACCCCCATACCATCACACATGCTGGCTTTTCAACTTTGCGCCTATAACAATCCGGATGGTTCTTTTCCTCTTTGGTCCGGAGGACACGACGTCCACAGTTTCCAAAAACAATTTGAAATGTGGACTCGTCAGACCACAGAACACTTTTCCACTTTGTATCAGTCCATCTTAGATGAGCTCAGGCCCAGCGAAGCCGACGGCATTTCTGGGTGTTGTTGATAAACGGTTTTTGCCTTGCATAGTAGAGTTTTAACTTGCACTTACAGATGTAGCGACCAACTGTAGTTACTGACAGTGGGTTTCTGAAGTGTTCCTGAGCCCATGTGGTGATATCCTTTACACACTGATGTCGCTTGTTGATGCAGTACAGCCTGGGGGATCGAAGGTCACGGGCTTAGCTGCTTACGTGCAGTGATTTCTCCAGATTCTCTGAACCCTTTGATGATATTACGGAGCGTAGATGGTGAAATCCCTAAATTCCTTGCAATAGCTGGTTGAGAAAGGTTTTTCTTAAATCGTTCAACAATTTGCTCACGCATTTGTTGACAAAGTGGTGACCCTCGCCCCATCCTTGTTTGTGAATGACTGAGCATTTCATGGAAGCTGCTTTTACACCCAATCATGGCACCCAATTTGCCTGTTCACTTGTGAGATGTTCCAAATAAGTGTTTGATGAGCATCCTCAACTCTGTCTTTTTTGCCACTTGTGCCAGCTTTTTTGAAACATGTTAAGGCATCAAATTCCAAATGAGCTAATATTTGCAAAAAATAACAAAGTTTTCCAGTTGGAACGTTAAGTATCTTGTCTTTGCAGTCCATTCAATTGAATATAAATTGAAAAGGATTAGCAAATCATTGTATTCTGTTTTTATTTATCATTTACACAACGTGACAACTTCACTGGTTTTGGGTTTTGTAGATCAAGAAATATTTCAAACGCAGCCAAAGTAAGCTGATAGGTCTCAAGTGATGTTTGTTATCATGTACATTGACAGCTTGAGCAGTAATGCTTCAGTGTTTTATGTCGCCACAGAAAGTCTATCTAATCTCCATTGAAGAGAACAAGAACGCGGTACAAACAACAGGACTGGCTGGGGGCTGAGGCAAGAGTGAAGAGAGAATCAGCGGTAAAGATTTGGAACAGGAAGAGCATGGCGTCAGTACAGGCGGGAGATAAGAGGACCGCGCTGCATACACAAACACAGGCTGAGTGACTCCCCCACTCTCTCGGCGCCCTCACAGTAGCTGTCCTTTCTCCCCCTGGCTGGATGCGGACCGCAGCCCTGCACACAGCAGATCCCGGGGCCTGATACACCCACACTGACTCCAGAGGTTTTTAAGGGGATTTGTACAAGTCCGGGCAACGGATGGGCCTCAAACAGGAAACCCTGGGAAACATGGAGGTCCTTTTATCTGTGCAAATATTAGCACTGCTGAGGTCTAATGCCAGTTTAGGTGAAGCCAATGTTCATGTTGAGTCCCACGATAGTCTACTCCAAGTGTATCGACCAAAATCTATCCCTGATGCTGGAATTTACACATTTTGCGTGTCTGTCGTAGGGTTGTACGGTATACCAGTATTAGTATAGTACCGCGATACTAATGAATCATATTTGGTACTAGAAATGCCCGATAATGGCTTTTTTGCCGATATTCCGATATTGTCCAACTCTTAATTACCGATTCCGATATCAAGCGATACCAATATATACCTGTACAGTCGTGGAATTAACACATTATTATGCCTAATTTTGTTGTGATGCCCCGCTGGATGTATTAAACCAGGGGTCCCAAAACTACGGATCCGGCCCGCCAGCGTCCAAAATCAGGCCCGCGAGAAGTCCCAAGTATAAGAAAACATTTTTAAAAAATAATTAAAAATTTTAAAAAATTAAAAATTATGTATTTTCTTATCCACTTTGTACCGCTTGCTACTCACGGTGTCTCCTAGATGCTCAGGCAAATCATATTGTTTAAAAATGCATTTTCTCATCGATAACGTGACATCATCGTGCGCACGGAAAGTGCGCTATATATCTAATATATATATATATATATATACACTACCGTTCAAAAGTTTGAAGTCACCCAAACAATTTTTTGGAATAGCCTTCATTTCTAAGAACAAGAATAGACTGTCGCGTTTCAGATGAAAGTTCTTATTTTCTGGCCATTTTGAGCGTTTAATTGACCCCACAAATGTGATGCTCCAGAAACTCAATCTGCTCGAAGGAAGGTCAGTTTTGTAGCTTCTGTAACGAGCTAAACTGTTTTCAGATGTGTGAACATGATTGCACAAGGGTTTTCTAATCATCAATTAGCCTTCTGAGCCAATGAGCAAACACATTGTACCATTAGGACACTGGAGTGATAGTTCCTGGAAATGGGCCTCTATACACCTATGTAGATATTGCACTAAAAACCAGACATTTGCAGCTAGAATTGTCATGACGCGGAGTCAAACCCACGTTTCCTCTGCAGCTGGAGCTGCAGGCACTTCTGTTAACCCCTCTGCTGGCAGCACACTCAGACACACCTCTGCTCGCGCTGAGCACAACACGCCCACACAGCAACAAGCCTGCAAGCAATCAGTCATCAGAGCACCTGGACCTGACGAGGGGGAGCGGCATAAAGACCAGCGGACCCAAGGAACCTTTGCCAGAACGTCGCTAACCTTCCAGTAAGCATCACGTCTGGCATTCCTTTCCCAGTGATTTCTTCGTCCTTGTTTTGCTCTCTCTCCGTGTTTTCCCCCTGGTTCATGCCCTTTTGTATTTCCACAGTGACTCTCCTGACCTCCGTGATCGTGCCTTGTCACTCGACACCCATTCGGATTCCTAACTGCCCTCCTCGATCCACGACCTCCCTGCTCGGACCTAGACCACGCTGCCCTGCTCTTGCCCACGACCACTTGCCTGTCCACGAACTGCCTCTTCGCCTTTTCCATTGGATAACGACGAAAGATACAACCAACATTTACAGACAACAACCCTTGGTAACATTTACATTATTAATTTTACACATAGTCAACACTCACTCACTTTGAGTAGCATACACACGCCACGTATTCATCAAAGGTTTCAAATAAACCTTGTAAACCTCAGTCGTGCCCTGGTTGTCGCCTCCTTCCCTTCTCTGATACACAACAGTACGTTCTGGCCAACAAGTCGGAACCAGGCGACAGCAGCAAGCCCCAGGCCCAGATAGCCATATCTTCCGACCTAGCTATCCTTAGCTCCGTCGTTAGCGAACACCAGGTTCGGTTTACTGCCCTTGAGGATCATCTTGAGAGAGCTTTTACCAGACTTTATTCCAAGCTGGACAACATGTGCCCCGGGGCCAGTTGAGGACCGGTGGTACCTCCACATGCTTCTCCAGTTCCTGGACCCGAATACAGCATTCTGGAACGAGAGCCCAGGATTGCCAGCCCTAAACCCTTTGAAGGGGACTTTGAACTTTGTAGAGGGTTTTTGGTACAATGTGACCTCATTTTTCGGCACCAGCCCTCCCGTTATTCCTCAGACGGCGCCAAGATTGCATTTATTTTCTCCTTACTTTCCGGCCCGGCTCTCAAGTGGGCTACTGCTGCAGTCGACAGGACCATTGGGCTCAACGCCGACTATTCTGCGTTCCGTGCAGAATTTCGGGCTGTCTTTGATCACCCCAAGGATGGGGGGGACGCGGCTGGACGTCTACACTCCATTTCGCAGGGTTCACGTTCCGTGGCAGCCTATACCCTGGAATTCCGGACCCTGGCGGCGGACAGCGGTTGGAGGGACCGGGCGCTCCAAAGCGCATTCCGCCGCGGCCTCTCTGAAGAGATTAAGGACGGTCTACTGAGAGACAGACCTACTACCTGCAAGGACCTCATCGAACTAGCCCTCCAATTTGACCTAAGACTTTGTGAGCGAGCAGCAGAACGAAACCAGAGAACTACCTCAATGGCAGTCCTGGTGAGCCATACTTTATTTCCCCGTAATGAGGAAAACCCCGACATACTGCTACCCGCTATTCTGGCCTGGGACCAGAGGAGCATTCAAGTACAGGCATTTGTGGACTCTGGAGCTGATGAGAGTCTTTTGGACTACAAGTTCGCCCGGCAGATGGGCATTCCCCTGATCTCTCTGGACAAGACGCTGCCAGCACAGGCCCTGGATGGACGGCCATTGGGCCCCATCAATTACCGCACTGAGCCCCTTTCCATGACCATTTCTGGAAATCACAGAGAGACCATTAGTTTATGGGTTCTGGAAGCTCCGGTAGCCCCGCTGGTACTTGGAAGATCTTGGCTTCGTCACCACAACCCTCATATCTCTTGGTCTTCCGGCAGAATTCTGGCATGGAGCACACCCTGCATGGCCAACTGTCTTGGATCAGCATCTCATCCGGTCTACATTCCACTACCACGACTCCCCAAGTAGATCTATCTCTGGTTCCAGCTTGCTACCATGACTTAGCCGAGGTCTTCAGCAAGGTACGTGCCCTGGGACTACCCCCTCATAGACCTTATGATTGTGCCATCGAGTTACTCCCTAACGCTACTTTACCGTCTAGTCGCCTATACAATTTATCTCTGCCAGAGAAAGAAGCTATGAGGAACTATATCACCGAGGGCCTTGCCTCAGGCATCATTACACCATCCAAGTCTCCACTGGCGGCGGGATTCTTTTTCGTTGCCAAGAAGGATGCATACCTTCGTCCCTGCATTGACTACCGTCACCTTAACAACATCACAATTAAGAATAAGTACCCTCTTCCACTACTCAACTCATCTTTTGAACATTTGGCACCTGCTACCATATTTACCAAACTGGATCTTCGTAACGCCTATCACCTGGTCCAGATCAAAGAGGGGGACGAGTGGAAGACGGCTTTCAACACTCATATGGGGCATTATGAGTATCGGGTGATGCCTTTTGGACTCACCAACGCACCTGCAGTTTTTCAAACTCTTGTCAATGACATTCTTCGGGACATGCTGGACTAATTCGTGGTAGTATACCTCGATGATATTCTAATTTTCTCCCGTAACCTCTCTGATCACCAGAAACATGTTCGACTTGTCCTGCAACGTCTTTTGGAAAACTGTCTATTTGTTAAGGCTGAAAAGTGCTGCTTCCACTCCTCTTCGGTGGAGTTCCTCGGATTCGTGGTTTAAAAGGGTCACATAAGGCCAGACCCGAAGAAGGTGGAGGCCGTGGTGAAGTGGCCGCAACCCACTACTAGGACGGAACTTCGGAGGTTCCTCGGCTTCGCTGGCTTCTACCGCCGATTCATTCAAGACTTCAGTAGAGTTGCGGCACCACTCCATTCACTCACGTCTACAAACGTTCCTTTTGTGTGGACTCTTTTGGCGAGGAAGGCCTTCGAGGAGTTAAAAGAGCGTTTTGTTTCTGCCCCCATTCTAGTCCATCCCGACTTAGATACTGCTTTTTTGGTGGAGGTTGACGCCTCAGACTCGGGGATTGGGGCTATTCTCTCTCAACGGTCAAAGAATGACAATTTGGTTCACCCTGTTGCTTTTTTCTCCAGGCGCCTGACCACGGCCGAACAGAATTATGATGCTGGGAATGGAGAATTACTGGCGGTCCATGAGGCCCTGGTGGAATGGAGACACTGGTTGGAAGGAGCTAGACACCAGTTTCAGATCCTTACCGACCACAGCAACCTCCTACACATCCGAGCTGCCAAGAGGATCAACAATCGCCAGGCAAGGTGGCAGCAATTTTTCTCTCGCTTCAATTACGTGCTTTCTTTCAGACCTGGGTCCAAGAACACTAAGGCTGACGCACTGTCTCGGCTATTTCTGAAAGAACCTACCGGTCCGGCAGTGGCAGAACCCATCCTTCCTCCCACTTGCATCATAGGGATGGTAACTTGGAAAGTGGAGGACCTGGTTAAGTCTGCACTGCATTCCAATCCAGGACCGGGAGGTGGACCTCCCAACAGACTGTTCGTCCATCGGGAGCTACGACCCAGGGTCCTGGATTGGGGGCACTCAAGCCTGCTCTCATGCCATCCTGGCTTTCAACGAACCCTATCACTGCTGCGAAGACGTTTTTGGTGGCCATCCATGGCCAAGGACACTCGGGAGTTTATCGCTGCTTGTTCAACTTGTGCCCGCAGTAAGACGTCACACAGGCCTCCTGCTGGTCTTCTTCGCCCTCTCTCCATTCCTGCCCGCCCTTGGTCGCACATCGCCCTGGATTTTGTCACGGGATTTCCAGCTTCCAGAGGTAACACCACTATCCTTACAATTGTTGATAGTTTCTCCAAAGCAGCCCATTTCATTCCGCTGCGCAAGTTACCTACTGCTTCAGAGACTTCTGACCTCCTCACACTTCACGTCGTCAAGCAGCATGGTATTCCGGTGGATATCGTTTCTGACCGAGGCCCTCAGTTTACGTCGCAAGTATGGAGAGCTTTCTGCAAGGGAATCGGGGCCTCGGTCAGCCTCACATCGGGATATCATCCCCAAAGCAACGGGCAGGCCGAGAGAGCGAATCAAAGCTTGGAGACCATGCTCCGATGTGTCGCCAGTCGTCAACCCACATCCTGGAGCAAGTTTCTGCCATGGGTGGAGTTTTCCTATAACGCCTTGAAGAGCTCCGCTACCGGTATGTCTCCATTTGAGTGCTCATTAGGTTATCAACCCCCTTTGTTTCCCCCAACAAGAACTGGAGATTGCTGTACCGTCTACTAGAGCTCATATTAGACGGTGTCAGAGGGTGTGGAGAGCCGCTCGTGCAGCTTTGGAAAGAGCATCCGAGAAAATGTGTCGCAACGCCAACCGTCATCGCATTCCAGCTCCGTCCTATAAACCAGGACAACAAGTTATGCTTCTCACTAAGGACCTCAGCCTCCAGGTACCTTCTAAGAAATTGGCTCCACGTTATGTTGGTCCGTTCTCCATCATGTCTATCATAAATCCTGTATCAGTTAAATTGGCTCTCCCACCCTCGGTCAAGCGGCATCCAGTGGTCCATGTTTCCCAGATTAAACCGGTAGCTGAGAGCGCTCTGTCCCCTCCTGTCCCTGCCGCCCCACCCTCTAGGTTCTTACCCAATGGAGATCAGGTTTGGTCGGTTAAGGAGATCCTCAGGGTCCGTCGACAAGGTAGGGGGCTCGTTTATTTGGTCGACTGGGAGGGATATGGACCTGAAGACAGATCTTGGGTGCCAGCCTCCTACCTTGCCGATCCCTCACTTCTAGAGGATTTCTACCGTGCCAATCCTGATGCTCCCCGGCGCTCGTCGGAGGCCTCGCATAAGGGGGGGGGGGGGGGGGGGGGGTACTGTCATGACGCGGAGTCGAACCCACGTTTCCTCTGCAGCTGGAGCTGCAGGCACTTCTGTTAACCCCTCTGCTGGCAGCACACTCAGACACACCTCTGCTCGCGCTGAGCACAACACGCCCACACAGCAACAAGCCTGCAAGCAATCAGTCATCAGAGCACCTGGACCTGACGAGGGGGAGCGGCATAAAGACCAGCGGACCCAAGGAACCTTTGCCAGAACGTCGCTAACCTTCCAGTAAGCATCACGTCTGGCATTCCTTTCCCAGTGATTTCCTCGTCCTTGTTTTGCTCTCTCTCCGTGTTTTCCCCCTGGTTCATGCCCTTTTGTATTTCCACAGTGACTCTCCTGACCTCCGTGATCGTGCCTTGTCACTCGACACCCATCCGGATTTCTAACTGCCCTCCTCGATCCACGACCTCCCTGCTCGGACCTAGACCACGCTGCCCTGCTCTTGCCCACGACCACTTGCCTGTCCACGAACTGCCTCTTCGCCTTTCCCATTGGATAACGACGAAAGATACAACCAACATTTACAGACAACAACCCTTGGTAACATTTACATTATTAATTTTACACATAGTCAACACTCACTCACTTTGAGTAGCATACACACGCCACGTATTCATCAAAGGTTTCAAATAAACCTTGTAAACCTCAGTCCTGCCCTGGTTGTCGCCTCCTTCCCTTCTCTGATACACAACAAGAATAGTCATTTACCACATTAGCAATGTATAGAGTGTATTTCTTTAAAGTTAAGACTAGTTTAAAGTTATCTTCATTGAAAAGTACAGTGCTTTTCCTTAAAAAATAAGGACATTTCAATGTGACCCCAAACTTTTGAACGCTAGTGTGTATATATATATATATATATATATATATATATATATATATATATATATATATATATATATATATATATATATATATATATATATATATATATATATATATATATATATATAACCCAATGCGGCCCCCGAATCAAAAAGTTTGGGGACCCCTGTATTAATCAATGTAACTTTACCATGAATTGATTAACGTGGACCCCGACTTAAACAAGTTGAAAAACTTATTGGGGTGTTACCATTTAGTGGGCAAATTGTACGGAATATGTACTGTACTGTGCAATCTACTAATAAAAGTTTCAATCAATCAATCGAAAACCTTGTTTTTGATTGATTGATTGAAACTTCAACTCCAGTTATGGAAAAAACTTCAACTCCAGTTATGGAAAAAAATGCCAACATGGCACTGCCATATTTATTATTGAAGTCACAAAGTGCATTATTTTTTTTAACATGCCTCAAAACAGCAGCTTGGAATTTGGGACATGCTCTCCCTGAGATAATCCTGATACCCACTACAATTATGGGAAATACTATACTTTGACTTTCACAAAGTGCATTGTTTTAAAAAATTTTTAAACACGCCTCAAAACATCCATCCAGCCATCCATTTTCTACCGCTTGTCCCTTTCGGGGTCGCGGGGGGTGCTGGAGCCTACCTCAGCTGCATTCGGGCGGAAGGCGGGGTACACCCTGGACAAGTCACCACCTCAAAACAACAGCGGTTGGTGTATATTGTAGCGTCCTGGAAGAGTTAGTGCTGCAACGGGTTCTGGGTATTTGTTCTGTTGTGTTTATGTTGTGTTACGGTGCGGATGTTCTCCCGAAATGGATTTGTCATTCTTGTTTGGTGTGGGTTCACAGTGTGGCGCATATTTGTAACAGTGTTAAACTTGTTTATATGGTAACCCTCAGTGTGACCTGTATGGCTGTTGCATAAAGCTGTAGATATTATATGACTGGGCAGGCACGTAAAGGCAGTGCCTTTGAGGTTTATTGGCGCTCTGTACTTCTCCCTACGTCCGTGTACACAGCGGCGTTTTAAAAAGTCATGAATTTTACTTTTTGAAACCGATACCAATAATCTTGAAACAGATACTGATAATTTCCGATATTACATTTTAAAGCATTTATCGGCCGATAATATCGGCAGTCCAATATTATTGGACATCCCTATTTGGTACTATACTGCCT
Source organism: Entelurus aequoreus (assembly GCF_033978785.1). Classification (NCBI taxonomy): domain Eukaryota; kingdom Metazoa; phylum Chordata; class Actinopteri; order Syngnathiformes; family Syngnathidae; genus Entelurus; species Entelurus aequoreus. The sequence goes on from NC_084740.1 coordinate 49,632,733, forward strand.
GTAAAAAGTACCGCCCCCGACCCCCCGTCGTCGTCACTTCGTGTCATTGCTGGTTTACGAGCAGAGGAGCATGTTCGGCAGCGCACACACACGCAGTACTTAAAAGCAGACACAGCGTTTAGACAGAAAAAGGAGAACGGACGCATGTTGGCTGAAAAACTAACAATAAAGGTGAAGCTATAACACTGAAACGCCCTCAGGAAGAGGTGCTTTAAGACATGGCTAGCGAGCTAAAGTCCATCCGCAGTCTGCAGTGTTTTAGCTACTTCTAAATAAATAAAATTTGCCTCCATGGCGATAAAATAAAGTAAGTTTCTTACGAGTATCATCCCTGCAGGACGAGGAATAGCTAAACATGCTTCACTACACACCGTAGCTCACCCCCGTCACAATGTAAACAAACGCCATTGCTGGATCTACACCTAACATCCACTGTAATGATACCAAGTACAGGAGCATATCTAGTCGATACTACTATGATCACATAGATATTTTTTGGCATCACATGTTTATGTTTATAAACTCAGTGTCCCTGGACACAATCATTAAAATACAAAAAGGACAACATAGCAACAATGGTAATAAACAACATAGCAATAATGGTAATAGACAACATAGCAACAATGGTAATAGACAACATAGCAATAATGGTAATAGACAACGTAGCAACAATGGTAAGTAAACATTGAGCACATGTTAACACTTTGAGATAGAGTACAGCAGCAGTCAAATTAAAGACCCTCATCTCTATATTTGAACCAGACCCCATGTTTGTATGATAGTTTAAATGGATTAATAGTTTGGCATTGCTTGTGTTGTAAGTCCAGTTTGTTCCATAGTTTTACTCCGCATACAGACACACAAAAACGTTTACGAGTGGTTTGAGGTCTCGGCAATAAGAAATATCCAAAGCCTCTCAAGTTATGAGCCTGCACTCGTCTTATAAAAAAAAACGTTGTAGATTAGGCGGCAATAATTTGTTAAATGCTTTATATAAGATTATTAATGTATTATATTTAAAAAGGTCATCAAATTTGAGCAACTTTGTTTGCATAAACAGATTATGAGTATGTTCTAAATAACCAACGTTGTGAATGATCCGCACTGCTCTTTTCTGTAATATGATCAGAGGATGAATTGTGTTGTGGTAAGTATTCCCCCATACTTCAACACAGTATGTAAGGTATGGCAGTACCAAGGCGGATTTGGTACAGTATGGCAACATAAGCTAGCTGAATTCTGATTGGATACAGACTAAAACTAAAAAAAAAAAACAGCACTGGAAGGAGCATAATATGACATGAAGATAATATGAATACTTTTAGATATTTAGGGAAAGTAAATAAAAAAATAATGTTATCTTTAATTGTGGTCATCATTTCTGGTTATGTTAGGCCAGCAGAGAAGGCCTTGCTGGCCCACTGCAAGCAGGGTGTTGTGGTCCTTAAAAAAGGGAAACGGCACAAAAAGCCCCAAAACACCAAACAACCGGACCCGCGCAACCAAAAGCCCAGAGGTCAAGCCTAGGGCCACCCGCAAAGGTCACGGTGAATCATCCTAGGTTACTCTATTCACAAACAATCTGTGGAAACTTTTATTAATGTCAGGGTTGCCCCTGACAGTTTGGTTGCGTTTGTCTTAGTTTCCTGTCAGTGCTTTTATTTTGTCTTCATTTCCTGCTTGTATCCCTGAGTGCTTTTTCCCCTCAGCTGTGGCTGATTGGCACCGGGCCACACCTGGTGTCAATCAGCCAGATGCTATTTGAACCTGCCTTCTCCTCCAGTCAGTGCTGGATTATTGTCATTCCTACCTGTCGTGTAGATATCGTTACAACTACTACCTGTCGTGCTACTACTTGTCCTTGTACCTGTCGTCGTAGCGGTAAGCTGTTCCTGTTAGCCATTTGTAGTTTGCTTTCTCCTAGCTCTTTTTGTTTTGTGTTTTCTTGTTAGCCATTAGCTGTTTCCAGTTTTTATGTTTGCTGGTTCCTGTTTTCAGTTTTGGCTATTCCTAGTTCCTGGTTTGTGTTTTTACCTTTTATTTTATGAACATTAAATCATGTTTTCCTGGACAATGCCTCCCGCTATCTCTGCATCTTGGGGTTCGTCAACAACTCATTCTGACAATTAAAAGGTACATTTAGCATAGAAGGGGGCTGTTAAAGGAAGTAGGACATTCCGGCAACATGTACAGTAATGTACTCTGTTATAGTATTTACACACACAGGCTGGATGACATACTTTTTTTTTTTTTTTTACCTCACCACAAAACCACTATCTATTGCCAGCATGCTTCAAATCCTATTATAGGAAAATCCTGAGTCAGATATCCTCCCCAGTGCATCTCACTCAGCAGGCTGGTGTGTGCTATGACAGATAGGCAGGTAGGACAAGACATACACTGCAAAAAGTGAAATCTAAGCAAGATGAAATATCTCAAATAAGGGTGATATTTGCTCATTTTCTGTCTAAGAGAATTCTTCTCACTAAGCAGATTTTATGTTAGAGTGTTTTACTTGTTTTAAGGGTTTTGGTCCTAAATGATCTCAGTAAGATATTACAGCTTGTTGCTGAGATTTGATGACCTATATTGAGTAAAACATGCTTGAAACTAGAATATCAACTGTTGCAAAGCTGTGTCATCAACACTCACAAGTATAAAACTACTTTTTTAAAGTAATAATTTCTTACTTCAAGCGTGAAAAAAAAAATCATGATTTTGACACAATTGTGTTTCATAATTAAAACGGATGACAGCCAAATGGACTTTGCTGTTTTATTTTCAATGAAACAATAGAAAACACGTACTCATAAAGTAGTACAGTTGGCACAGTACAGTAAACTGACAGTTAATATTTAATCATTTAACATTTCTAACAATTTTGAACAGAAATAGTTCATGAACATTCAGATAAATTCTTCAAAATTACAATAAAAAAACATTTAACCGGGGGCCGGGCTGTATATATGCGCACTAATTGACTGAAAGAGCACGCACTTGGCGCGATGATGTCATGTTACCCATGGAAAAATGCATTTTTAGACAATATGATTTGCCTGAGCGGCTAGGAGACCCCGAGAGTAACAAGCGGTTGCCTTGTTGCCTTTCCATTAAGAACAATAAACTAGTTTTTAGTATAAGTTTGCTGGTTCCAAGAAATGTAATGCTGAGCGCATATCATTATGTCAAGATAATGGCACTAGCATTTACTTCATTTAAGAATATTTTTCAACATATTGAGCAAAAAGGTCTCTTTTTTTTCTACCAAGAAAAGTGCACTTGTTATTAGTGAGAATATACTTATTTTATTTATTTATTTATTTATTTATTTATTTTTATTTTTTTAATGTCCTGCCCAGCTTCTCTGGCAAATCATATAGCAGATGTAGATGCCCATATCGGCTGTTCAGATTTACTTTACAAAAGAGAAGTGTAGGATACTTCTCTTGTTGCCTTACTTGTAGTTTGACTTTATTAAATGTATTTATCTTATCATTTGGTGCAGCCGGGCCGGAGCAGGAGGGGATAGAAAGAGAGAAAAAGGAAGACAGAGGGGGGAATTGTGGGGACAAGAGGGGGATTAGACAGAGAGACAAAAACAACAACAGCAAACACAACAACAACAACAACAGAGCAACATCAGCAAATACGACATGTACAAATATGATATGATATATACTTATTTTAAAGGCCTACTGAAATTATTTTTTTGTATTTAAACGGGGATAGCAGATCCATTCTGTGTGTCATACTTGATCATTTCGCGATATTGCCATATTTCTGCTGAAAGGTTTTAGTAGAGAACATCGACGATAAAGATCGCAACTTTTGGTATCTGATAAAAAAAAGCCTTGCCTGTACCGGAAGTAGCGTGACGTCACAGGTTGAAAGGCTCCTCACATTTCCCCATTGTTTACACCAGCAGGGAGAGCGATTCGGAACGAGAAAGCGACAATTATCCCATTAATTTGAGCGAGGATGAAAGATTTGTGGATGAGGTACGTTAGAGTGAAGGACTAGAGTGCAGTGCAAGACATATCTTTTTTCGCTCTGACCGTAACTTAGGTACAAGCTGGCTCATTGGATTCCACACTCTCTCTTTTTTCTATTGTGGATCACGGATTTGTATTTTAAACCACCTCGGATACTATATCCTCTTGAAAATGAGAGTCGAGAACACGAAATGGACATTCACAGTGACTTTTATCTCCACGACAATACATCGACGAAACACTTTAGCTACGGAACTAACGTGATAGCATCGTGCTTAACTGCATATAGAAACAAAATAAATAAACCCCTGACTGGAAGGATAGACAGAAGATCAACGATACTATTAAACCATGGACCTGTAAATACACGGTTAATGCTTTCCAGCCTGGCGAAGGTTAACAATGCTGTTGCTAACGACGCCATTGAAGCTAATTTAGCAACCGGACCTCACAGAGCTATGCTAAAAACATTAGCTATCCACCTACGCCAGCCAGCCCTCATCTGCTCATCAACACACGTGCTCAACTGCGTTCCAGCGATCGAAGGTGCGACGAAGGACTTCACCCGATCACAGATGCGGTCGGCGAGACGGAGGTAGTTAAGGTGAGTTCGGCGGCTAGCGCGTCTGCTATCCATCTCTGTCCTCCTGGCTGTGTTGCTGTAGTCCGCCGCTAATACACCGATCCCACCTACAACTTTCTTCTTTGCAGTCTCCATTGTTCATTAAACAAATTGCAAAAGATTCACCAACACAGATGTCCAGAATGCTGTGGAATTTTGAAATGAAAACAGAGCTTTTTTTGTATTGTATTCAATGGGGTACCAATACTTCTATCAACCGTTTAGGTCACGCGCATACGTCATCATATCTAGACGTTTTCAACCGGAAGTGTGGCGGGAAATTTAAAATTGCACTTTATAAGTTAACCCGGCCGTATTGGCATGTGTTGCAATGTTAAGATGTCATCATTGATATATAAACTATCAGACTGCGTGGTCGGTAGTAGTGGCTTTCAGTAGGCCTTTAAGGTATTTTTGGGTTCATTGAGGTTAGCTAATTTTACTTGTTTTGGAAAGTCTTGACGAGCCAAATTTTCTTGTTCTATTGGCAGATAATTTTGCTTAGTTCAAATAAAATACCCCTAATTTTTGTATTTTTTTTCTTGTATTTGAACACTGACTTTTTGCAGTGTAGTGCAATGCTCGTGCATGGGACAGAAACTACTCAACAGTGAAACATCATGAAACACAATCGTGTGTCTCAGTCTTTGAAAGAGGAATCTGAAAGAAGTTTGGTAATTTGTTGCTGCAAGAAATTTTTTTTTTTTTTCTTCTCTCCAATGTGAAAGGCAAGTAAACCTTGAACTGGGTTGAAGGCTGGGAATTCTAGCTGGGTTAATAAAAGTAGCCTGTGGGGCGTTGTTTTTCCAGGCACTCTCTGTGATGTTTGAACTTGAACTCAGACAAGCCTTCATTATGTAGCCACTGCCCTGCAGCCCCTGGTGCTGTGGAAGAGGCCCGGCCATTGACAACCATGCTTAGCCTCTAGTCACGCATCTAACAACCTTCCTGCCAAAACAAAAAAAAGTACCCTTCTCTGCCACATTTTGTTGCAGATTTACAGATTTATCACTTTCTAATTTATTTTTGTAATCCTCCTAAATCAGGGGTGTCAAACTCAAATACAGAGTGGGCCAAAATGTAAAACTGAACAAAGCCAAGGTTGAACAAATTAACCTTTTAATAGGGACCCAAACAAGTTTTGCATTGAATGTTGAACAAGCAAGGCTTATATAACTTTATAGTGACATGCAAAATCCAGTTTCAAATAATAATAATAATTAAAAAAATATTAATGGCATATCAAATACAATTTAAATAAAAATGGAATGCCTATTTTCTATTTGCAGCCTTCTGAGGTAAGTATCAAAATAAAGTTTTTCCACAGGCTAATAATAAATTTGAAAATAAAATAACAATATTGAATGAATCAAACATTCAAGCCTCGAAGTAGCAAGAGAAAGTGCATGAATAAAACGTTAAATATTGCTCAGTTTGCTACACGGATTTGCTTTAACACTGAATATGGAACAAGCAACGCTAATACAACTTAATAGTGCAAAATCAACTTTCAAAAAAACAAACGAAAAAACATCAATGGTATATTAAATAAAATGTAAATAAAAAATGTAATGCCTCTTTTCTATTTGCAGCCTTCTGGGCTACATATCAACATTAACTTGGTGGGCGGGAGCGGGGTTGGGGGTTGGGGTGTATATTGTGGCGTCCCGGAAGAGTTAGTGCTGCAAGGGGTTCTGGGTATTTGTTCTGTTGTGTTTATGTTGTGTTACGGTGCGGATGTTCTCCCGAAATGTGTTTGTCATTCTTGTTTGGTGTGGGTTCACAGTGTGGCGCATATTTGTAACAGTGTTAAAGGCCTACTGAAACCCACTACTACCGACCACGCAGTCTGATAGTTTATATATTAATGATGAAATCTTAACATTGCAACACATGCCAATACGGCCGGGTTAACTTATAAAGTGCAATTTTAAACTTCCCAGGAAACTTCCGCTTGAAAACGTCGCGGTATGATGACGTATGCGCGTGACGTCACGAGGTCAAGGGAAGTGTTTGGACCCAATTCAAATATCTCTGTTTTCTTCGACAAAATTCCACAGTATTCTGGACATCTGTGTTGGTGAATCTTTTGCAATTTGTTTAATGGACAATGGAGACTGCAAATAAGAAAGTTGTAGGTGCGATCGGTGGAGCGGCGGACTACAGCAACACCAACACCAGGAGGTTGTGTTGTGTTTTGAGCAGGATAGCAGACGCACTACAGTGAGTAAGCCCGCCGCCGCATCTAAGTTAGCTTCGCCAAGCTGAATATTATTAATCGTGTATTTACATGTTCATGGTTTAATAGTATTTTTGATCTTCTGTCTATCCATCCAGTCAGGTTTTTTTTTAATTTAGTTTCTATCTGCATTTGAGACTGACGCTATCACGTTGGCTACGTTGCTAGGTTAGCTTCTATTTTTTTTAGCTTTGAAAAGCTGAATATTATTAATCGTGTATTTACATGTTCATGGTTTAATAGTATTTTTGATCTTCTGTCTATCCATCCAGTCAGGGTTTTTTTTTATTTAGTTTCTATCTGCATTTGAGACTGCTATGCTATCACGTTGGCTACGTAGCTAGGTTAGCTTCTATTTTTTTAGCTTCGAAAAGCTGAATATTATTAATCATGTATTTACATGTTCATGGTTTAATAGTATTTTTGATCTTCTGTCTATCCATCCAGTCAGGGTTTTTTTTTTATTTAGTTTCTATCTGCATTTGAGACTGCTATGTCACGTTGGCTACATAGCTAGGTTAGCTTCTATTTTTTTATCTTCGAAAAGCTGAATATTATTAATCGTGTATTTACATGTTCATGGTTTAATAGTATTTTTGATCTTCTGTCTATCCATCCAGTCAGGGTTTTTTTTTTATTTAGTTTCTATCTGCATTTGAGACTGCTATGCTATCACGTTGGCTATGTAGCTAGGTTAGCTTCTATTTTTTTTAGCTTCGAAAAGCTGAATATTATTAATCATGTATTTACATGTTCATGGTTTAATAGTATTTTTGATCTTCTGTCTATCCATCCAGTCAGGGTTTTTTTAAATTTAGTTTCTATCTGCATTTGAGACTGCTATGCTATCACGTTGGCTACATAGCTAGGTTAGCTTCTATTTTTTTTAGCTTCGAAAAGCTGAATATTATTAATCGTGTATTTACATGTTCATGGTTTAATAGTATTTTTGATCTTCTGTCTATCCATCCAGTCAGGGTTTTTTTAAATTTAGTTTCTATCTGCATTTGAGACTGCTATGCTATCACGTTGGCTACATAGCTAGGGTAGCTTCTTTTTTTTTTAGCTTCGTAAAGCTGAATATTATTAATCATGTATTTACATGTTCATGGTTTAATAGTATTTTTGATCTTCTGTCTATCCATCCAGTCAGGGTTTTTTTTAATTTAGTTTCTATCCGCATTTGAGACTGCTATGCTATCACGTTGGCTACATAGCTAGGGTAGCTTCTTTTTTTTTTAGCTTCGAAAAGCTGAATATTATTAATCATGTATTTACATGTTCATGGTTTAATAGTATTTTTGATCTTCTGTCTATCCATCCAGTCAGGGTTTTTTAAAATTTAGTTTCTATCTGCGTTTGAGACTGCTATGCTATCACGTTGGCTACGTAGCTAGGTTAGCTTCTATTTTTTTAGCTTCGAAAAGCTGAATATTATTAATCGTGTATTTATATGTTCATGGTTTAATAGTATTTTTGATCTTCTGTCTATCCATCCAGTCAGGGTTTTTTTAAATTTAGTTTCTATCTGCATTTGAGACTGCTATGCTATCACGTTGGCTACGTAGCTAGGTTAGCTTCTATTTTTTTAGCTTCGAAAAGCTGAATATTATCAATCGTGTATTTACATGTTCATGGTTTAATAGTATTTTTGATCTTCTGTCTATCCATCCAGTCAGGGTTTTTTTTAATTTAGTTTATATCTGCATTTGAGACTGCTATGCTATCACGTTGGCTACGTAGCTAGGTTAGCTTCTATTTTTTTAGCTTCGAAAATCTGAATATTATTAATCATGTATTTACATGTTCATGGTTTAACAGTATTTTTGATCTTCTGTCTATCCATCCAGTCAGGGTTTTTTTTTAAATTTAGTTTCTATCTGCATTTGAGACTGCTATGCTATCACGTTGGCTACATAGCTAGGTTAGCTTCTATTTTTTTTATCTTCAAAAAGCTGAATATTATTAATCGTGTATTTACATGTTCATGGTTTAATAGTATTTTTGATCTTCTGTCTATCCATCCAGTCAGGGTTTTTTTTAATTTAGTTTCTATCTGCATTTGAGACTGCTATGCTATCACGTTGGCTACGTAGCTAGGTTAGCTTCTATTTTTTTAGCTTCGAAAAGCTGAATATTATTAATCATGTATTTACATGTTCATGGTTTAATAGTATTTTTGATCTTCTGTCTATCCATCCAGTCAGGGTTTTTTTTTAATTTAGTTTCTATCTGCATTTGAGACTGCTATGCTATCACGTTGGCTACATAGCTAGGGTAGCTTCTTTTTTTTTAGCTTCGAAAAGCTGAATATTATTAATCATGTATTTACATGTTCATGGTTTAATAGTATTTTTGATCTTCTGTCTATCCATCCAGTCAGGGTTTTTATTTATTTAGTTTCTATCTGCATTTGAGACTGCTATGCTATCACGTTGGCTACGTAGCTAGGTTAGCTTCTATTTTTTTTAGCTTCGAAAAGCTGAATATTATTAATCGTGTATTTACATGTTCATGGTTTAATAGTATTTTTGATCTTCTGTCCATCCATCCAGTCAGGGTTTTTTAAAATTTAGTTTCTATCTGCATTTGAGACTGCTATGCTATCACGTTGGCTACGTAGCTAGGTTAGCTTATATTTTTTTAGCTTCGAAAAGCTGAATATTATTAATCGTGTATTTACATGTTCATGGTTTAATAGTATTTTTGATCTTCTGTCTATCCATCCAGTCAGGGTTTTTTTTTATTTAGTTTCTATCTGCATTTGAGACTGCTGTGCTATCACGTTGGCTACGTTGCTAGGTTAGCTTCTATTTTTTTAGGTTCGCAAAGCTGAATATTATTAATCGTGTATTTACATGTTCAGTCACTGTGAATGTCCATTTCGCGTGCTCGACTCTCTTTTTCAAGAGGATGTAGTATCTGAGGTGGTTTAAAATACAAATCTGTGATCTACAATAGAAAAAGGAGAGAGTGTGGAATCCAATGAGCCAGCTTGTACCTAAGTTACGGTCAGAGCGAAAAAAGATACGTCCATCACTGCCTCTCAAGTCCTTCACTGTAACGTTCCTCATCTACGAATCTTTCATCCTCGCTCAAATTAATGGGGTAATCGTCACTTTCTCGGTCCGAATCTATCTCGCTTCATTGTAAACAATGGGGAATTGTGAGGAATACTAGCTCCTGTGACGTCACGCTACTTCCGGTACAGGCAAGGCTTTTTTTATCAGCGAGCAAAAGTTGCGAACTTTATCGTCGATTTTCTCTACTAAATCCTTTCAGCAAAAATATGGCAATATCGCGAAATGATCAAGTGTGACACATAGAATGGATCTGCTATTCCCGTTTAAATAAAAAAAATTCATTTCAGTAGGCCTTTAAAGTTATTTATACGGCCACCCTCAGTGTGACCTGTATGGCCGTTAACCAAGTATGCCTGGCATTCACTTGTGTGTGTGTCAAAGCCGCATATATCATGTGACAGGGGCCGGCACGCTGTTTGAATGGAGGAAAAGCGGACATGACGACAGGTTGTAGAGGACGCTAAAGGCAGTGCCTTTAAGGCACGCCCCCAATATTGTTGTCCGGGTGGAAATCGGGAGAAATTCGGGAGAATGGTTGCCCCGGGAGATTTTCGGGAGGGGCACTGAAATTCGGGAGTCTCCCGGGAAAATCAGGAGGGTTGGCTAGTATGAGTATTAGCGGTGAATGCGAATACCGGCGGGCCAGCTCTAATGTTACTTTGATATTGCCTCAAGGTCCAAATGAAATTAGACGGCGGGCCAGAGTTTGACACCCATTTCCTAGATGAAAGACAGCTTTAGGATTGTTCGGTAAAACCTGGAAGCCTCAAATCTGCAGTAGGGTTTCGCATTGATGGGAACACAGGCTTAAAGTCTGATTCTCCCGGAAATATACATTTGTATTTTTGATGTTTATTACGCTGACTTGAAGAAATAGCTAGCAGCTGTGTCTATACAATGTGTGGAGCTCCTCCCCTAAGTCAGTAATCCTCGAATATGGCAAATAATGTGCCGTATTTTACGGACTATAAGGCGCACTTAAAATCTTTTTTTCCCCCTCAAAGCTCGACAGTGCGCCTTATAACCCGGTGCGCCTAATGCACTGGTTTTGCTTACCGACCTCGAAGCTATTTTATTCGGTACATAGTGTAATGATAAGTGTGACCAGTAGATGGCAGTCAAACATTAGAGATACATGTAAACTGCAATATGACTCAAGCAAACAACAGCAACATTTAATATGTTCCATTGAAAATATGGAACATTACACACGGCGCTCAAAAATCTAACAAAATGTTTTAGTAGGACTTTGGTAAGCTATGAAGCCACACCACTTGATGGATTGTACTGTGCTTCAACATACCAGTATTATTATGGTGTGTGTATAAGGTAAAACATATTATGTGACATTTTGTTTCGCAATATTATGCAAAATCAACTTTTCTTACCTTCTGGTACCTGCTGATCTGTATTTAGGATCTGCATAAGTCCTGAAAAATTGCGCAAGTCCGCCTTTATAGTCCGTAGTCGATAAGCTTCTTCTTTTTCTCTATCTTCTTGTTATGTGACATTCATCCTCAGCTGTTGCCATTTCTAATATAAACCCCGTTTCCATATGAGTTGGGAAATTGTGTTAGATGTAAATATAAACGAAATACAATGATTTGCAAATCATTTTCAACCCATATTCAGCTGAATATGCTACAAAGACAACATATTTCATGTTCAAACTGATAAACATTTTTTTTTTTTTGCAAATAATCATTAACTTTAGAATTTGATGCCAGCAACACGTGACAAAGAAGTTGGGAAAGGTGGCAATAAATACTGATAAAGTTGAGGAATGCTCATCAAACACTTATTTGGAACATCCCACAGGTGAACAGGTAAATTGGGAACAGGTGGGTGCCATGATTGGGTATAAAAGTAGATTCCATGAAATGCTCAGTCATTCACAAACAAGGATGGGGCGAGGGTCACCACTTTGTCAACAAATGCATGAGCAAATTGTTGAACAGTTTAAGAAAAACCTTTCTCAACCAGCTATTGCAAGGAATTTAGGGATTTCACCATCTACGGTCCGTAATATCATCAAAGGGTTCAGAGAATCTGGAGAAATCACTGCACTTAAGCAGCTAAGCCCGTGACCTTCGATCCCTCAGGCTGTACTGCATCAACAAGCGACATCAGTGTGTAAAGGATATCACCACATGGGCTCAGGAACACTTCAGAAACCCACTGTCAGTAACTACAGTTGGTCGCTACATCTGTAAGTGCAAGTTAAAACTCTACTATTCAAGGCGAAAACCGCTTATCAACAACACCCAGAAACGCCGTCGGCTTCGCTGGGCCTGAGCTCATCTAAGATGGACTGATACAAAGTGGAAAAGTGTTCTGTGGTCTGACGAATCCACATTTCAAATTGTTTTTGGAAACTGTGGACGTCGTGTCCTCCGGACCAAAGAGGAAAATAACCGGATTGTTGTAGGCGCAAAGTGTAAAAGCCAGCATGTGTGATGGTATGGGGGTGAATTAGTGCCCAAGACATGGGTAACTTACACATCTGTGAAGGCGCCATTAATGCTGAAAGGTACATACAGGTTTTGGAGCAACATATGTTGCCATCCAAGCAACATTGCCATGGACGCCCCTGCTTATTTCAGCAAGACAATGCCAAGACACGTGTTACATCAACGTGGCTTCATAGTAAAAGAGTGCGGGTACTAGACTGGCCTGCCTGTAGTCCAGACCTGTCTCCCATTGAAAATGTGTGGCGCATTATGAAGCCTAAAATAGCACAACGGAGACCCCCGGACTGTTGAACAACTTAAGCTGTACATCAAGCAAGAATGGGAAAGAATTCCACCTGAGAAGCTTCAAAAATGTGTCTCCTCAGTTCCCAAACCTTTACTGAGTGTTATTAAAAGGAAAGGCCATGTAACACAGTGGTGAACATGCCCTTTCCCAACTACTTTGGCACGTGTTGCAGCCATGAAATTCTAAGTTAATTATTATTTACAAAAAAAAAGACTTTGAACATCATATATGTTGTATTTGTAGTGCATTCAATTGAATATGGGTTGAAAAGGATTTGCAAATCATTGTATTCCGTTTATATTTACATCTAACACAATTTCCCAACTCATATGGAAACAGGGTTTGTAACAATATGACTCCTTTGTGTGCCTTATATATGAAAAAAGATCAAAAATAGACTATTCATCGGCAGTGCGCCTTATAATCTGGTGCGCCCTATGGTCCGGAAAATACGGTAATCAGTTTTGTCTGCATGGTAAACAGTAAATTCTGCTACTCGGGTCCCATTAGTGGAAACAAATGTCTGGTTCTCATCCGTTGCTGTGTTTAAAGAATAAGCGCTAACGGAAAATGTATGCAGTGTAAACCCACACACTTCAGAAGAAGACCTTAAAGGCCTACTGAAACCTACTACTACCGACCACGCAGTCTGATAGTTTATATATCAATGATGAAATCTTAAGATTGCAACACATGCCAATACGGCCGGGTTAACTTATAAAGTGACTTTTAAAACTTCCCGGGAAATATCCGGCTGAAACGTCGCGGTATGATGACGTATGCGCGTGACGAAGTCAGAGTAACGGAAGTTATGGTACCCGTAGAATCCTATACAAAAAGCTCCGTTTTCATTTCATAATTCCACAGTATTTTGGACATCTTTTGCAATTTGTTTAATGAACAATGAAGGCTGCAAAGAAGACAGTTGTAGGTGGGATCGGTGTATTAGCAGCGGACTACAGCAACACAACCAGGAGGACTTTGTTGGAGCGCTAGCCGCGCTAGCCGCGCTAGCCGCCGACCTCACCTTGACTTCCTACGTCTCCGGGCCGCCAAACGCATCGGGTGAAGTCCTTCGTCCTTCTGCCGATCGCTGGAACGCAGGTGAGCACGGGTGTTGATGAGTAGATGAGGGCTGGCTGGCGTAGGTGGAGAGCTAATGTTTTTAGCATAGCTCTGTGAGGTCCCGTTGCTAAGTTGCTAAGTTAGCTTCAATGGCGTCGTTAGCACAGCATTGTTAACCTTCGCCAGCCTGGAAAGCATTAACCGTGTATTTACATGTCCACGGTTTAATAGTATTGTTGATTTTCTATCTATCCTTCCTTCTATCCTTTATTTTTTTGTTTCTATCTGCAGTTAAAGCACGATGCTATCACGTTAGCTCGTAGCTAAAGCATTTCGCCGATGTATTGTCGTGGAGATAAAAGGCACTGAATGTCCATTTTGCGTTCTCGACTCTCATTTTCAAGAGGATATAGTATCCGAGGTGGTTTAAAATACAAATCCGTGATCCACAATAAAAAAAGGAGAGTGTGGAATCCAATGAGCCAGCTTGTACCTAAGTTACGGTCAGAGCGAAAAAAGATACGTCCATCACTGTCTCTCAAGTCCTTCACTGTAACGTTCCTCATCTACGAATCTTTCATCCTCGCTCAAATTAATGGGGTAATCATCACTTTCTCGGTCCGAATCTCTCTCGCTCCATTGTAAACAACGGGGAATTGTGAGGAATACTAGCTCCTGTGACGTCACGCTACTTCCGGTACAGGCAAAGCTTTTCTTTTATCAGCGAGCAAAAGTTGCGAACTTTATCGTCGATTTTCTCTATTAAATCCTTTCAGCAAAAATATGGCAATATCGCGAAATGATCAAGTATGACACATAGAATGGATCTGCTATTCCCGTTTAAATAAAAAAAAAATCATTTCAGTAGGCCTTTAAACAAATCTCAGCTTCACTTACAATGAACTGAATATTGGACGCTGCACTGAGCTGCAACTCGTTAATATCCCCAAACAGGAAGTGCGGCCATGTAATATTTTACTCTGCTTGGCCACAGAGGTCAGATGGTCTGTGACGGCGGCGCCACACCAAAGCGAAGGCAGCAAACTGACATGGAAACACCCAACACTCTTCGGGAATCCTAAACATGCGTTTCATCAAGTGGTGCTGATAAGTCAACGTATTTGGACACCGAGGATCCAGGAAGTATCGAAGGACTCCCACTATGTCGGGTGCCGCACGGAGCTCTGTGACCAGGAATCTGGCTGATCTTTCCTGCGGGGACAGGTCAGCTAAAATGGAGGGTTAGAATTTACATGGAAGCCTGCGTGATGTTATTGAACACTTTGTCCTGTTGAAAGGTCAGCCAGCTTTGCTTCCCAAAGACCTTTGACCTGCTCATTTTCTTTAAGCACGGTTGCTGTCTCTTCAAGTCTGTCAATCCGACCCCTTGAAACAGCAACCCGACACGCTTCGTGACCTGCGCCGCACTGTCGGTAAACGCTTGTAACTGAATATATTTAGGTCCTGTGTACACAGAACGCCGAAAATGTTTTTATTTATTTGCGGGTTGCATACACACCTGTCAGATCAAAGGAAAAGGAGGGAAGTTAGTTCCTTCAGTTGCCGCGGAATCCCTTTAGTATTGCAACCACTGACCTACAGAACCCAAAACCAGTGACGTTGTCACGTTGTGTAAATGCTAAATAAAAACAGAATACAATGATTTGCAAATCCTTTTCAACGAATATTCAAACACAAGGCAACTCGGTAAAGAATCTGGGTATTATCTTCCACCCAACTCTCTCGTTTGAGTCACACATTAAGAGTGTCACTAAAACGGCCTTCTTTCATCTCCGTAATATCCATACTTGCCTATATATATATATAAATATATATGTCTTAATTAGATTATCCAAAAAAGTAGTGCTTGATACCGTGGTAGAGCGTAATATGTATGGAGATTCAATCTCCTGATGATTGAGGAAACCCCTCATGAAACAGGCCTGTAGAGATGAAATAGTCTTGTGATTTTTTCCCCACACATACATATATATAAATATATATATATATATATATATATATATATATATATATATATATATATATATATATATATATATATATATATATATATATATATAGTACAGTAAACAGTAATGAAAACACAGTTGTTCTACTAACTGTACTGTGCTTGCTGCTTACTTAAAAATAAAATAACACTTACCTTTCACTATTTGAGTAGCTTTTGTTCTGCCATTTGAGTACTGGCGAGCGATCTCTGAATCCGGGAACATACCCTTCACGGATTTGTTGAAAACATCCGCAAATGAGAAAAAAAACAACAAAAACATATTCCCTGTGGTGGCCTCTGCAGTGTTCCACGCCATCGTCTGCTAGGGTGGGGGGAGCATGGCCAGAGACAGGAGCAGACCCAACAAAGCAACCAAGAGAGCCGACTTCATCCTCGGCCGCCCACCAACTCTCGGCCAAGTTCCAGCATACTTGCCAACCTTGAGACCTCCGAATTCGGGAGATTGAGGGGGTGGGGTGCGGGCGGGGCTTGGGGAGGATTAGTGGTTGGGGGGGTTAAGGGGTAAGAGTATATTTATAGCTACAATTCACTGAAATTAAAGTATTTCTTATAAATATATATATATATATGTATATATATATATATATAAATATATATATATATATATATATATATATATATATATATATATATATATATATATATATATATATATATATATATATATATATATATATATATAGTACAGCAAACAGTAATGAAAACAGTTGTTCTACTAACTGTACTGTACTTGCTGCTTACTTAAAAAAAAAAAACACTTCCCTTTCACTATTTGAGTAGCCTTTGTTCTGCCATTTGAGTACTGGCGAGCGATCTCTGAATCCAGAAACATATCCTTCACGGATTTGTTGAAAACATCCGCAAATGAGAACGGGATGTTGCTTGCAAGGTGGCCCATAATACTGCGTTGCCGCCGCCTTGTGCTTCTCTGACCGTTCATGAGTGTCTATATCAATTCGGCCACCGTGCTATGGGTTAACCTATGGATAACGGAGACATATTTACTAGTCTCCTTTTCAGGTGAGAGGACGCTAAAGGCAGTGCCTTACGCCCCCAATATTGTTGTCCAGCTGGAAATCGGGAGATTTTCGGGACAATCGTTGTCCCGGGAGATTTTCGGGAGAGGCACCGAAATTCGGGAGTCTCCCGGAAAATTCGGGTGGGTTGGCAAGCATGGTAATATCGCTAAAATTCGTTCCATTTCGTCCACTAGCGACGCTGAGATCATTATTCATGCGTTCGTTACGTCTCGTCTCGATTACTGTAACATATTATTTTGGGGTCTCCCTATGTCTAGCATTAAAAGATTACAGTTGGTACAAAATGCGGCTGCTAGACTTTAGACAAGAACAAGAAAGTTTGATCATATTACGCCTATACTGTACATACCTTTTTATACATATATACATATATATATACCTATACTGTATATACCTTTATATACATATATATATATACCTATACTGTATATACCTTTATATACATATATACATATATATATACCTATACTGGCTCACCTGCACTGGCTTCCTGTGCACTTAAGATGTGACTTTAAGGTTTTACTACTTACGTATAAAATACTACACGGTCTAGCTCCATCCTATCTTGCTGATTGTATTGTACCATATGTCCCGGCAAGAAATCTGCCTTCAAAGAACTCCGGCTTATTAGTGATTCCCAGAGCCCAAAAAAAGTCTGCGGGCTATAGAGCGTTTTCTATTGGGGCTCCAGTACTCTGGAATGCCCTCCCGGTAACAGTTAGAGATGCTACCTCAGTAGAAGCATTTAAGTCCCATCTTAAAACTCAGTTGTATACTCTAGCCTTTAAATAGACCCCCTTTTTAGACCAGTTGATCTGCCGTTTCTTTTCTTTTCTCCTCTGCCCCCCTCTCCCTTGTGGAGGGGGAGTTACACAGGTTCGGTGGCCATGGATGAAGTGCTGGCTGTCCAGAGTCGGGACCCGGGGTGGACCGCTCGCCTGTGCATCGGTTGGGGACATCTCTGTGCTGCTGACCTGTCTCCGCTCGGGAGGGTTTCCTGCTGGCCCCACTATGGACTGGACTCTCACTATTATGTTAGATCCACTATGGACTGAACTTTCACTATTATGTTAGATCCACTATGGACTGGACTCTCACTATTATGTTAGATCCACTATGGACTGGACACTCACTATTATGTTAGATCCACTATGGACTGGACTCTCACTTTTATGTTAGATCCACTATGGACTGGACTCTCACTATTATGTTAGATCCACTATGGACTGGAATCTCACTATTATGTTAGATCCACTATGGACTGAACTTTCACTATTATGTTAGATCCACTATGGACTGGACTCTCACACTATTATGTTAGATCCACTATGGACTGGACTCTCACTATTATGTTAGATCCACTATGGACTGGACTCTCACTATTATGTTAGATCCACTATGGACTGGACTCTCACTATTACACTACCGTTCAAAAGTTTGGGGTCACATTGAAATGTCCTTATTTTTGAAGGAAAAGCACTGTACTTTTCAATGAAGATAACTTTAAACTAGTCTTAACTTTAAAGAAATACACTCTATACATTGCTAATGTGGTAAATGACTATTCTAGCTGCAAATGTCTGGTTTTTGGTGCAATATCTACATAGGTGTATAGAGGCCCATTTCCAGCAACTATCACTCCAGTGTTCTAATGGTACAATGTGTTTGCTCGTTGGCTCAGAAGGCTAATTGATGATTAGAAAACCCTTGTGCAATCATGTTCACACATCTGAAAACAGTTTAGCTCATTACAGAAGCTACAAAACTGACCTTCCTTTGAGCAGATTGAGTTTCTGGAGCATCACATTTGTGGGGTCAATTAAACGCTCAAAATGGCCAGAAAAAGAGAAGTTTCATCTGAAACTCGACAGTCTATTCTTGTTCTTACAAATGAAGGCTATTCCACAAAATTGTTTGGGTGACCCCAAACTTTTGAACGGTAGTGTATGTTAGATCCACTATGGACTGGACTTTCACTATAATGTTAGATCCACTATGGACTGGACTCTCACTATTATGTTAAATCCACTATGGACTGGACTTTCACTATTATGTTAGATCCACTATGGACTGGACTCTCACTATTATGTTAGATCCACTATTGACTGGACTCTCACTATTATGTTAAATCCACTATGGACTGGACTCTCACTATTATGTTAGATCCACTATGGACTGAACTCTCACAATATTATGTTAGATCCACTATGGACTGGACTCTCACTATTATGTTAAATCCACTATGGACTGGACTCTCACTATTATGTTGGATCCACTATGGACTGGACTCTCACTATTATGTTAGATCCACTATGGACTGGACTCTCACTATTATGTTAAATCCACTATGGACTGGACTCTCACTATTATGTTAGATCCACTATGGACTGGACTCTCACAATATTATGTTAAATCCACTATGGACTGGACTCTCACAATTATGTTGGATCCACTATGGACTGGACTCTCACTATTATGTTAAATCCACTATGGACTGGACTTTCACTATTATGTTAGATCCACTATGGACTGGACTCTCACTATTATGTTAGATCCACTATGGACTGGACTCTCACTATTATGTTAGATCAATCAATCAATCAATCAATCAATGTTTATTTATATAGCCCTAAATCACAAGTGTCTCAAAGGGCTGTACAAGCCACAACGACATCCTCGGTACAGAGCCCACATACGGGCAAGGAAAAACTCACCCCAGTGGGACGTCGGTGAATGACTATGAGAAACCTTGGAGAGGACCGCATATGTGGGTAACCCCCCCCCTCTAGGGGAGACCGAAAGCAACGGATGTCGAGTGGGTCTGACATAACATTGTGAAAGTCCAGTCCACAGTGGATCCAACACATCAGCGGGAGTCCAGTCCACAGCGGGGCCAACAGGAAACCATCCCGAGCGGAGACGGGTCAGCAGCGCAGAGATGTCCCCAACCGATGCACAGGCTAGTGGTCCACCCGGGGTCCCGGCTCTGGACAGCCAGCACTTCATCCATGGCCACCGGACCTATGCAACTCCCCCTCGCAAGGGACAGGGGAGAAGAGGAGAGAAGAAAAGAAACGGCAGATCAACTGGTCTAAAAAAGGGGGGGTCTATTTAAAGGCTAGATTATACAAATGAGTTTTAAGATGGGACTTAAATGCTTCTACTGAGGTAGCATCTCTAACTGTTACCGGGAGGGCATTCCAGAGTACTGGAGCCCGAATAGAAAACGCTCTATAGCCCGCAGACTTTTTTTTGGCTCTGGGAATCACTAATAAGCCGGAGTTCTTTGAACGCAGATTTCTTGTCGGGACATATGGTACAATACAATCGGCGAGATAGGCTGGAGCTAAACCGTGTAATATTTTATACGTAAGTAGTAAAACCTTAAAGTCGCATCTTAAGTGCACAGGAAGCCAGTGCAAGTGAGCCAGTATAGGCGTAATATGATCAAACTTTCTTGTTTTTGTCAAAAGCCTTGCAGCCGCATTTTGTACCAACTGTAATCTTTTAATGCTAGACATAGGGAGGCCCGAAAATAATACGTTACAGTAATCGAGACGAGACGTAACGAACGCATGAATAATGATCTCAGCGTCGCTAGTGGACAAGATGGAACGAATTTTAGCGATATTACGGAGATGAAAGAAGGCCGTTTTAGTAACACTCTTAATGTGTGACTCAAACGAGAGAGTTGGGTCGAAGATAATACCCAGATTCTTTACCGAGTCTCCTTGTTTAATTGTTTGGTTGTCAAATGTTAAGGTGGTATTATTAAATAGATGTTGGTGTCTAGCAGGACCGATAATCAGCATTTCCGTTTTCTTAGCGTTGAGTTGCAAAAAGTTAGCGGACATCCATTGTTTAATTTCATTAAGACACGCCTCCAGCTGACTACAGTCCGGCGTGTTGGTCAGCTTTAGGGGCATGTAGAGTTGAGTGTCATCAGCATAACAGTGAAAGCTAACACCGTACTTGCGTATGATGTCACCCAGCGGCAGCATGTAAATACTAAAGAGTGCAGGGCCAAGAACCGAACCCTGGGGAACTCCGCACGTTACCTTGACATAGTCCGAGGTCACATTGTTATGGGAGACGCACTGCATCCTGTCAGTAAGATAAGAGTTAAACCAAGACAAGGCTAAGTCTGACATACCAATACATGTTTTGATACGCTCTAATAAAATATTATGATCGACGGTATCGAAAGCGGCGCTAAGATCAAGAAGCAGCAACATAGATGACGCATCAGAATCCATCGTTAGCAATAGATCATTAGTCATTTTTGCGAGGGCTGTCTCCGTAGAGTGATTTGCCCTGAAACCGGATTGAAAAGGTTCACAGAGATTGTTAGTCACTAAGTGTTCATTTAGCTGCTGTGCGACAGTTTTTTCGAGAATTTTGGAAATAAACGGAAGGTGGGAGACCGGTCGGTAGTTTACCATGAGGTCAGGATCGAGGTTAGGTCTTTTGAGCAGAGGATGAATAACCGCTTTTTTGAATGCTAGGGGAACAGTGCCGGAGGAAAGTGATAAGTTTATAATATTTAACACTGATGGACCTAATAATACAAACAGTTCCTTGATAAGTTTCCCAGGAAGTGGGTCAAGTAAACATGTTGTTTGTTTTATCCCACTTACACGCTGTAATAATTCCTCTAATGTTATTTCATCAAAAATAGAGAGACTATTTTGGAGGGCAGTGTCCGTCGTATATACAGTCGTATTTGTGTTAATAGAGCCCAGTTGTAGCTGGGATGCGTTGTCTTTAATCTCCTTTCTAATGAGTTCAATTTTCTTATTAAAGAAATTCATAAAATCATCTGCCGAGTGGGTGGAGCTACTGGGAGGAGTCCCTTGTTGGGTTAGCGATGCTACTGTACTAAACAGAAATTTAGGATCGTTTTTGTTGAGGCGGATGAGATTTGAGTAGTATTTAGCTTTAGCTAAGGTAAGCATGCGTTTATAAGTTATTAAACTATCACTCCATGCTTGATGGAAAACCTCAAGTTTAGTCGCGCGCCATTTGCGTTCCAGTTTTCTACATGATAATTTATGAGCTCTAATTTCTTCTGTAAACCATGGGGTGCGCCTTTTAGGGGCCCTTTTTTGCTTTAGCGGTGCTATACTATCAATAATTTCGCGCAAGGCATCGTCAAAGTTGTTAGTGAGTTTATCAATAGAGCCGACATAATTTGGGAATGGTGCTATTACCGAAGGCAGTAGGTCAGCAAGAGTCATCGTTGTGGCAGCATTAATGTTGCGGCCGCTATAGCAGTTATTATTATTATTAGCTTGTTGACAAAGAGTCAAAACTTCAAATTTTATAAGGTAATGATCGGACATTACTTTAGTATATGGAAGTATCATAACTTTGGAGGTGGTGACACCCCTGACAAGCACTAGATCTATTGTATTACCGTTGCGATGCGTGGGTTCATGTATTATTTGTGTAAGACCACAGCTATCAATTATGGTTTGGAGCGCCACGCACTGAGGGTCCGATGGGGTATTCATATGGATATTAAAGTCCCCCATTATGATTATATTGTCGGCGTGCGTCACTAGATCAGCAACGAACTCTGAGAATTCACTGATAAAGTCCGAATAGGGCCCAGGGGGGCGGTAGATAACAGCCAGGTCGAGAGGTAGCGGTGTGACAGCCCTCATAGTAAGCACCTCAAACGATTTATATTTATTATTTAGGTTAGGGGTAAGGTTGAAATTTTCATTGTATATTAGTGCGACACCCCCTCCCCTTTTAAGAGGGCGGGCAACATGCGCATTCGTATAGTTAGGAGGAGATGCCTCATTGAGCGCAAAAAATTCGTCCGGTTTGAGCCAGGTTTCGCTAAGACCAATGACGTTAAGATTGTTGTCTCTAATGACCTCATTAAC
The DNA here is from genome assembly GCF_033978785.1 of Entelurus aequoreus. NCBI lineage: Eukaryota > Metazoa > Chordata > Actinopteri > Syngnathiformes > Syngnathidae > Entelurus > Entelurus aequoreus. The sequence continues at coordinate 49,655,457 of NC_084740.1, forward strand.
CAATAACGCCTTGGGAGACAATGATCTTATGTTTAAAAAGCCCATATTATAGGTATTGGGCTGTTTTGACGAGTTTTTGTTAAGATTATCCGTAGTGGCAATATTAACAATGTTGCGTTTATTATGCGTAGTGCACTTTAAATAGTTTCGACCATATCTAGGAATTGATATGACGGGAATTTTCCGATTGTTTGCTTGGTGCTGCAATAGACTGGACATATCATAATTTGCCCCCTCAGTAGAACGCATGTCCACCTCTGACACAGACACAACAGAAAAAACATTATGTGAATTGTGTATTATTCTAAGAGAATTGCTATGCGTACATGGATTATCCAGCCTGGCGCTGGCTAGTTCTAGCTTAACTGACTCCTCACCCGGACTAACAGACATTGTAATTGCCTGTGACCGGGCTTGCTCTAGTGTAGTCAGTCAAGTGAGACTTAAATAGTAGTCTATGTTTCTAGACAGGATGATGGCGCCTTCCTGGTTAGGGTGAAGGCCGTCTCTCATCAGCAAGCCTGGTTTGCCCCAGAAAGAGGGCCAGTTATCAATAAACGTTAGACCCTGCTGTCTACAGTAGCTAGACAACCACTTGTTAAGCGAGACTAATCTGCTATATCTCTCATCATTGCCTCTCGCAGGCAGGGGGCCAGAGACAATTACTCGATGCCTGGACATCTTTCTGGCGAGATCACAAGTCCTGGCTATGTTTCTCTTTGTAATCTCTGACTGTCTCATTCTAGTGTCGTTGGAGCCAACGTGTACAACTATATTCGCATAATTAGTGGTGCGATTAGCCTGTCGTACGTGTTTACTAGGCCTGTTGCGAGTTAGCTCCCTAAGATTAGCTTCAATGTCAGGTGCTCTGGCCCCGGGGATACACTTTATTGTGGCTGGTTTGCTAAGCTTTATGTTTCGGGTGATGGAGTCCCCTATAACTAAGGTGTGGTGCCCGGTAGACTGGGGTGTAGGACTAGCTAAAGAGCTAAATCTATTATGCGTCTCAACCGGTACACCGTAGCTTGTAGGCCGCTTAGGACTGCTACAAGCTGGGCTAGTTAGCTCGCTACAGCTAACGCTAGCAGATGTGTCCGCAACATCTAAAGTTACGACATTACTCTGCTCTAACTGGCGGACACGGCCCTCTAGCAGAGCCAACCTCTCCGTGAGTATGGTGCAAGACGCGCAGGAAGCCATTACTCACAGTGTTTTCTGTCACCGAGTGAAGTTCCTGCTGTCCTCAGGGAAGTGGTCGCGGTCTGTGGGAGTAGCTTCTTACTGACCGGCGCTGCCTTTCTCCGCGCTAGCTTAGCAGCTAGCTAGCTGAGGAAAGGGTGGTGGGACAGAGATCGGGTGATTTGCAAGTTAAATAGTACCACTAAAAATGTTTGAGAAGTGATAAAGAAAGCTGTAGAACAATTAAAAGCACACAGATAGAGCGCTACTTAGCTTTTTCGCAACAGCGAACAGACGGCGAGCAGTCACGCACGGTGAACCGGAACCGGAAGTCCAGTTAGATCCACTATGGACTGGACTCTCACTATTATGTTAAATCCACTATGGACTGGACTCTCACTATTATGTTAGATCCACTATGGACTGGACTCTCACAATATTATGTTAGATCCACTATGGACTGGACTCTCACTATTATGTTAGATCCACTATGGACTGGACTCTCACAATATTATGTTAAATCCACTATGGACTGGACTCTCACTATTATGTTAGATCCACTATGGACTGGACTTTCACTATTATGTTAGATCCACTATAGACTGGACTCTCACTATTATGTTAGATCCACTATGGACTGGACTCTCACAATATTATGTTAAATCCACTATGGACTGGACTCTCACTATTATGTTAGATCCACTATGGACTGGACTTTCACTATTATGTTAGATCCACTATAGACTGGACTCTCACACTATTATGTTAGATCCACTATGGACTGGACTCTCACAATATTATGTTAGATCCACTAAGGACCGGACTCTCACAATATTATGTTAGATCCACTATGGACTGGACTCCCACACTATTATGTTGGATCCACTATGGACTGGACTCTCACTATTATGTTAAATCCACTATGGACTGGACTCTCACTATTTTGTTAAATCCACTATGGACTGGACTCTCACTTTTATGTTAGATCCACTATGGACTGGACTCTCACTATTATGTTAGATCCACTATGGACTGGACTCTCACAATATTATGTTAGATCCACTATAGACTGGACTCTCACTATTATGTTAGATCCACTATGGACTGGACTCTCACTATTATGTTAGATCCACTATGGACTGGACTCTCACACTATTATGTTAGATCCACTATAGACTGGACTCTCACTATTATGTTGGATCCACTATGGACTGGACTCTCACACCATTATGTTAGATCCACTATGGACTGGACTCTCACAATATTATGTTAGATCCACTATGGACTGGACGCTCATTATTATGTTAGATCCACTATGGACTGGACTTTTACACTATTATGTTAGATCCACTATGGACTGGACTCTCAGTATTATGTTAGATCCACTATGGACTGGACTCTCACAATATTATGTTAGATCCACTATGGACTGGACGCTCATTATTATGTTAGATCCACTATGGACTGGACTTTTACACTGTTATGTTAGATCCACTATGGACTGGACTCTCACAATATTATGTTAGATCCACTATGGACTGGACTCTCACTATTATGTTAGATCCACTATGGACTGGACTCTCACACTATTATGTTAGATCCAGTATGGACTGGACTTTTACACTATTATGTTTGATCCACTATGGACTGGACTCCCACTATTATGTTAGATCCACTATGGACTGGACTCTCACTATTATGTTGGATCCACTATGGACTGGACGCTCATTATTATGTTAGATCCACTATGGACTGGACTTTTACACTATTATGTTAGATCCACTATGGACTGGACTCTCACAATATTATGTTAGATCCACTATGGACTGGACTCTCACTATTATGTTAGATCCACTATGGACTGGACTCTCACACTATTATGTTAGATCCACTATGGACTGGACTCTCACTATTATGTTAGATCCATTATGGACTGGACTCTCACTATTATGTTAGATCCACTATGGACTGGACTCCCACTCTTATGTTAGATCCATTATGGACTGGACTCTCACTATTATGTCAGACCCATTGCATCCGGTCTCCCCCTAGAGGGGGTCGGGGGGGGGGGGGGGGGGGGATGTTACCCACATATGCGGTCCTCTCCAAGGTTTCTCAGTCATTCACATCAACGTCCCATTGGTGTTGTGAGTTTTTCCTTGCCCTTATGTGGGCTCTGTACAGAGGATGTCGTTGTGGCTTGTGCAGCCCTTTGAGACACTTGTGATTTAGGGCTATATAAATAAACATTGATTGATTGATTGATTGATTGAATAGACTGCAAAGACAAGATACTTAACGTTCAAACTGGAAAACTTTTATCATTGGGAATTTCATGCCTGCAACGTGTTTCAAAAAAGCTGACACAAATGGCAAAAAAGACTGACAAATTTGAGGAATGCTCATCAAACACTTATTTGGAACATCCCACAGGTGAACAGTCTAATTGGGAACAGGTGGGTGCCATGATTGGGTATAAAAGCAGCTTCCATGAAATGTTCAGTCATTCACAAACAAAGATGGGGCGAGGGTCACCACTTTGTGAACAAATGCCTGAGCAAATTGTCTAACAGTTTAAGAACAACATTTCTCATTGAGCTATTGCAAGGAATTTAGGGATTTCACCATCTACGGTCTGTAATATCATCAAAAGGTTCAGAGAATCTGGAGAAATCCAGAAAGCCAGCATGTGTGATGGTATGGGGGTGTATTAGTGCCCAAGACATGGGTAACTTACACATCTGTGAAGGCACCATTGATGCTGAAAGGTACATACAGGTTTTGGAGCAACATATGTTGCCATCCAAGCAACGTTACCATGGACGCCCCTGCTTATTTCAGCAAGACAATGCCAAGCCACGTGTTACATCAACGTGGCTTCATAGTAAAAGAGTGCGGGTACTAGACTGGCCTGCCTGTAGTCCAGACCTGTCTCCCATTGAAAATGTGTGGCGCATTATGAAGCCTAAAATACCACAAGGGAGACCCCCGGACTGTTGAACAACTTAAGCTGTACATCAAGCAAGAATGGGAAAGAATTCCACCTGAAAAGCTTCAAAAATTGGTTCCCAAACGAGTGTTGTTAAAAGGAAAGGCCATGTAACACAGTGGTAAAAATGCCCCCGTGACAACTTTTTTGCAATGTGTTGCTGCCATTAAATTCTAAGTTAATGATTATTTGCAAAAAAAAAATGGTGTTTCTCAGTTTGAACATTAAGTATCTTGTCTTTGCAGTCTATTCAATTGAATATAAGTTGAAAAGGATTTGCAAATCATTGTATTCTGTTTTTATTTACGAATTACACAACGTGCCAACTTCACTGGTTTTGGATTTTGTACATGTTATTATGAATGTGCCTGTGAGTACATGACATATACTGTATATATAACTACAACATGTATATAAACATTGAGGGAGGTTTTTAGAGGGCTTCATAGTCGAACTAGAGCAAATCCCATTGGCACCATTGTTAGCTGACTTTATTAACTAGAATGCACAAAAAAAGAAAAACCTGTGTTCTTGTTTTACATAAGAATTGTGAACGTGAGGCAACATTTCAAATGGCCGATTGGGAAAACATGCTCCTTGTATCATTGCTCATAGATTAGTTGAGCAGAATGGAAGTCGAGTGCAGAAAAGCCATGACATTGTCCTTAAAACCCTCTGGAAGGAAAACATAAGAAAGACATGTTGATTTTCAGTCTACAGTGTTTTTGTATCTTGGGGGGGGGGTTTCAGCTGAGGGCCAGGGGGATCTGAAACAGATCTAATTTCTTTATAAATTAGGGAGTGCTTTCCTTGTGTATAAAGACATGGCCCAGTTTGATAGCACTGTCTGCACATGCTGGAGTCTGGGCTCCTCAGTGTGCAGATAAGATTGGGACAGTTCAGTGTGTGTGTGTGTGTGTGTGTGTGTGTGTGTGTGTGTGTGTGTGTGTGTGTGTGTGTGTGTGTGTGTGTGTGTGTGTGTGTGTGTGTGTGTGTGTGTTCTTGTATTGCTACCCTTCTTGGGACATCAACAAGGAAAAGTACCTTCCATATGAGGACCGGTGAACAAGTTAGTTGCATGTAACAGAGAGCCAAATACTAGAGTCTGTGAACATTGCTCCAAAGTCAGGGAATTTTTGTTGATTTAATGTGCATCCAAAAGTAAACATTGACAGGTGCAGAGGCAGCAATATATGATAAAACAAAACGGCAGCTGAAGAAGGACTCCCCTATTCATCCCCGAAAAAACCTGCCAGGTAAACAGCTGATTTTACGACTTCCGTTGCTGACGTAAGACAACCCGCGTCCCATATGTGACCATAGGATGAACAAATGTCACAAGTTGTTGGTGTCGAACCCCAAGATGCAGAGACATAATGTAATGTCCAAAATACATTTAAAACACAAACCAGGAACTAGGAATAGCCAAACTGAAAACAGGAACCAGCAATCAGAAAAATGGAAACAGCTAACGGCTAACAATATCTAGCTAACAGGAAAATACGAAGCAAAAGGACAGCAAACTGTAAATAGCTATTAGGAACTATCACACAGGAACAGCTTACTGCAAACAACAACAAGTAGTAGACAATGACATCGGCAAGTATTAGCTCTAACGACAATACTCCAGCCCAGACTGGATGGCAAGGCAGGTTTAAATAGCAGCTGGCTGATTGACACCAGGTGTGGCCAGGTGCCAATCAGCCACAGCTGAGGGAAAACAGCACTCAGGGAGAAAAGCAGGAAATAACCAAAATAAGAGCGCTGACAGGAAATAAAGACAGACAGAGGAAAAACTAAAACATAACCAAACTGTCAGGGACAAGCCTGACAACAAATACACTACGGTACTAAGACTATAGTGGCCATCAGTGTTGGGTTGGTTACTGAAAATCAGTAACTAGTTACAGTTACTAGTTACTTTATTTCAAAAGTAACTCAGTTACTAACTCAGTTACTTACACCAAAAAGTTAGAGTTTGAGTTTAGTAATGCATTTAGTAATGCATTACTGTGAAAAGTAACGATTTAGTTACTTCTATTTTTATTTTTTTATTTTTTTTAAAGCCCCCTTTAATGCCCTTTTAGCCTTCATTTCAGTACTGTTATTGCACTGGAGAATAATACAATGTGTTGATCAACTTGACATGCATTTGCATCACTGAACTCTGCTAAGCAATGTGGTCTACATACAACACAAAGACAAAGATATGTTTCAAAGGCCAATTTGTTTCAGGCCAGAACAAATTGACAAAACTATTTTAAATAGCTGCAACATAAAATACATAAGTAACAAACAGCATAATAACAACATAGCTGTAAAGCAAGGAAGGCACACACTACATACACAAAGCCTAACCAGGCGTTTTTCTCTCTCAAGGAATTCTGAAATAAAATCATGTCTGAAGCCCAGAACACTCTACACATTTCCCCAGTTTTAGTTTAGAGATACGGAAAGATTGGCCTGGCCCACTAGCATCCCTCTTTATGTTTGTGAACTTTATAGTCTATACATTTAGAGTGAAGTGTCTCTCTCTTTGCTAGCTTCGTCGAAGCATGTTGCTTTTGTAGCTGTTTCAGCAGATTTGAATTGCTGTTTTGGGCAGTAGATAGGATCGTTGATCCAAGACACAACTTACATTGAACTAAAATTGTATTTTCTTTTTTTTTTTTTTTTTAATAATGTCCTGCCCAGCTTCTCGGGCAAATCATATAGCAGATGTAGATGCCCATATCGGCTGTTCAGATTTACTTTACAAAAAAGAAGTGTAGGATACTTCTCTTGTTGCCTTACTTGTATTTTGACTTTATTAAATGTATTTATATTATCATTTAGTGCAGCCGGGCCGGAGCAGGAGGGGATAGAAAGAGAGAAAAAGGAAGACAGAGGGGGGAATTGTGGGGACAAGAGGGGGATTAGACAGAGAGACAAAAACAACAACAGCAAACACAACAACAACAACAACAACAGAGCAACATCAGCAAATACGACATGTACAAATATGATGGTAAAAGTAATAGCAAATAAGCAGTTAGCGAAAATTTAAAAAAAAATACAGAAATGACAATGAGCATTATTACACTAAAAATGGAGCAATATGAATACCAATAGAAATAGTGCTATTGATAATAAACAATACCAGTACTTTACCTTTATTATCAACAATACAATTGTTCAAATGCAACAATACATATACGTAATGATAACTTGAGATACGAAAGAATGCAGAAAAATGGAGGGGAAGAAAGAGAAGCAACCTTAACCTTGTAGATTGTTATAGTAACAATAGGTTAAGCTTTGTCAGTGTGCCATGTGTTATACCCAGTTTACCCTAGGGCAACAACGTTAATATATGTTTGATGAAACGTGATTATGTGCATGAGTGTATGTGTGCATATGTACTTGTATATGTACAGTATGTGTATGTGTGCTTGTACAGTGAATGTATATGTACAGTATGTGTATACAGTATGTGTGTTTGAACAGTGAATGTATATGTACAGTATATGTATGTGTGTGTTTGTACAGTGAATGTATGTGTAGTATGTGTATGTGTGTGTTTGTACAGTGAATGTATATGTACAGTATGTGTATATGTATGTTTTTACAGTGAATGTATATGTACAGTATGTGTATACAGTATGTTTGTATAATGAATGTGCGTGTGGATGTACGAACTTTGAGTGTGTAAATATGTACTGTATTTATTTGTATATGTATGTGGGAGCGTACCTATGTATGTCTGTATGTATGTGTGTGAGTATATGTGAATTTGCATGTACAAAAAAAAATTATTTTCTTTGTGCTCGACAAAAGAAAAGTAGTGAGAATATCTCCATGTTAAGAAACTCGACTTTGGCTCCGCCATGATGTCTTGTTAGTAAACACAGACCCCCCCCCCCCCCCCCCCCCCCCCCCCACACACACACACACACACACACACACACACAGCGCGCCTCTTCTGCAGCTCTCCAATAAAACACTCAGCTCTTCTCAGTTTCTAGCCAATACTACATAAAAAATAACGTAAAATAACACAGTAAGGCATCATGTAGTAACGGTAACTGAGTTACTGAATATAAAAAATAACGCATTAGACTACTAGTTACCGCCGAAAATAACGGCGTTAGTCCCAACACTGGTGGCCATTAACAGTTAGCTTCTACACCTGGGTTGCCCAAAGTGCGGCATCTGGGGTGCGTGACTCGTTTGTCATCGGCCTTAAGCACATTACAAAAAACAAAAAATAGAAATGTCATTAAGACCCCTGGTGGTGAAATCGATCACAATTAGGGTGGTCCCATAAAGGAGGGATTTTTCAAATTGACCGTGTGTCGGTTTTAAAAGTGCTCCCCCTCTGGTCAACATATGAAAAAACAAGTGTGTATAAAAATTTTAAGTGCTCACCCTCTGGCCAAAATATGTAATAACAAGTGTGTGTAAGAAATTGAAATGCGCCCCCTTCGGCCAAAATTAGTTTAAAAGTATATAGAGACATACTGAAATAACTTGAAGTAAATCCATCCATCCATCCATCTTCTTCCGCTTATCCGAGGTCGGGTCGCAGGGGCAGCAGCCTAAGAAGGGAAGCCCAGACTTCCCTCTCCCCAGCCACTTCGTCCAGCTCATCCCGGGGGATCCCGAGGCGTTCCCTGGCCAGCCAGGAGAGATAATCTTCCCAACGTGTCCTGGGTCTTCCCCGTGGCCTCCTACCGGTCGGACGTGCCCGAAACACCTCCCTAGGGAGGCGTTCGGGTGGCATCCTGACCAGATGCCCGAACCACCTCATCTGGCTCCTCTCGATGTGGAGGAGCAGCGGCTTTACTTTGAGCTCCCCCCAGATGACAGAGCTTCTCACCCTATCTCTAAGGGAGAGCCCCGCCACCCGGCGGAGGAAAAACATTTCGGCCGTTTGTACCCGTGATCTTGTCCTTTCGGTTATGACCCAAAGCTAATGACCATAGGTGAGGATGGGAACGTAGATCGACCGGTAAATCGAGAGCTTTGCCTTCCGGCTCAGCTCCTTTTTCACCACAACGGATCGATACAGCGTCCGCATTACTGAAGACGCCGCACCGATCCGCTTGTCGATCTCACGATCCACTCTTCCCTCACTCGTGAACAAGACTCCGAGGTACTTGAACCCCTCCACTTGGGGCAGGGTCTCCTCTCCAACCCGGAGTGGGCACTCCACCCTTTTACGGGTGAGAACCATGGACTCGGACTTGGAGGTGCCGATTCCCATCCCAGTCGCTTCACACTCGGCTGCGAACCGATCCAGTGAGAGCTGAAGATCTTGGCCAGATGAAGCCATCAGGACCACATCATCTGCAAATAGCAGAGACCTAATCCTGCAGCCACCAAACCAGATACCCTCAACGCCCTGACTGCGCCTAAAAATTCTGTCCAT
>NC_084740.1:49667534-49752534 GCF_033978785.1 Entelurus aequoreus
ACACTATTATGTTAGATCCACTATGGACTGGACTCTCACACTATTATGTTAGATCCACTATGGACTGGACTCTCACACTATTATTGGTGTCACCCATTGGTGACTTTGTATCAGAACCAACCAACGTAACGTGTGGAGTCCCCCAAGGTTCAATCTTGGGGCCGACTTTATTTAACATCTATATGCTCCCACTAGGACAAATCATGCAAAATAATAACATTGACCATCATTGCTATGCCGATGACACCCAAATCTATGTAGCGCTATCACCAAATGACTATCGCCCCATAGATCTTCTGTGCCAGTGCATTGAGCAAGTCAAACACTGGATGTGCCAAAATTTCCTACAACTAAATGAAGATAAAACTGAGATAATTGTTTTTGGTGCTAAAAAAGAAAGGTTTAAAGTCATCCAACACCTTAAATCACTGTCCCTGAAAACCTCAAATAAAGCCAGAAATCTTGGGGTTATTTTAGATTCTGATTTACATTTCGACAGTCACATCAAATCAGTAACAAAATCGGCCTACTATCACCTCAAAAATGTAAAAAGACTTAGAGGGCTCATGTCAGCTCAAGACTTAGAAAAACTTGTACATGCCTTTATTACCAGTAGGCTAGACTATTGTAATGGTCTCCTTGCAGGTCTTCCCAAAAAAACTGTCAGGCAGCTACAGCTTGTTCAGAACGCTGCTGCTAGAGTTCTAACAAAGACCAAAAAATGTGAGCACATTACACCAATTCTTAAATCCTTACATTGGCTCCCTGTACATCAGAGAATAGATTTCAAAATCCTCCTGCTCACATATAAATCACTACATGGTCTAGGGCCCAAGTATATCACTGATATGCTCCCACTATATACGCCCTCTAGATCACTAAGATCTTCTGAGACCAATCTGTTAGCGGTTCCCAGAGTAAACTCAAATCAAGGGAGATCATCATTCAGTCACTATGCAACACATAGCTGGAATAAACTTCCTGAAGATGTCAGACTCTCCCCAACTCTCACTACTTTTAAAACTGGACTGAAGACTTTTATGTTCACCTTAGCTTTCAGCTAAATCTTTTAATCTTTTAACTTTTAACGTCTGCACTGTTTTTATTTTTATTGTCTGCATTTTAATTTTGCTTTTATTTTCTTTCATTTCACTTTGTTGTCTGTGAAGCACTTTGAGTCTGCCTTGTGTATGAAAAGCGCTATACAAATAAAGTTGCCTTGCCTTGCCTTGCCTATTATGCTAGATCCACTATGGACTGGACTCTCACACTATTATGCTAGACCCACTATGGACTGGACTCTCACACTATTATGCTAGATCCACTATGGACTGGAGTCTCACTATTATGTTAGATCCACTATGGACTGGACTCTCACACTATTATGTTAGATTCACTATGGACTGGACTCTCACACTATTATGTTAGATCCACTATGGACTGGACTCTCACACTATTATGTTAGATCCACTATGGACTGGACTCTCACTATTATGTTAGATCCACTATGGACTGGACTCTCACACTATTATGTTAGATCCACTATGGACTGGACTCTCACTATTATGTTACATCCACTATGGACTGGACTCTCACACTATTATGCTAGATCCACTATGGACTGGACTCTCACACTATTATGCTAGACCCACTATGGACTGGACTCTCACACTATTATGCTAGATCCACTATGGACTGGACTCTCACACTATTATGTTAGATCCACTATGGACTGGAGTCTCACTATTATGTTAGATCCACTATGGACTGGACTCTCACACTATTATGTTAGATTCACTATGGACTGGACTCTCACACTATTATGTTAGATCCACTATGGACTGGACTCTCACACTATTATGTTAGATCCACTATGGACTGGACTCTCACTATTATGTTAGATCCACTATGGACTGGACTCTCACACTATTATGTTAGATCCACTATGGACTGGACTCTCACTATTATGTTAGATCCACTATGGACTGGACTCTCACACTATTATGTTAGATCCACTATGGACTGGACTCTCACTATTATGTTACATCCACTATGGACTGGACTCTCACACTATTATGCTAGATCCACTATGGACTGGACTCTCACACTATTATGCTAGACCCACTATGGACTGGACTCTCACACTATTATGCTAGATCCACTATGGACTGGACTCTCACACTATTATGTTAGATCCACTATGGACTGGAGTCTCACTATTATGTTAGATCCACTATGGACTGGACTCTCACACTATTATGTTAGATTCACTATGGACTGGACTCTCACTATTATGTTAGATCCACTATGGACTGGACTCTCACACTATTATGTTAGATCCACTATGGACTGGACTCTCACACTATTATGCTAGATCCACAATGGACTGGACTCTCACACTATTATGCTAGATCCACTATGGACTGGACTCTCACACTATTATGCTTGATCCACAATGGACTGGACTCTCACACTATTATGCTAGATCCACTATGGACTGGACTCTCACACTATTATGCTAGATCCACTCAACATCCATTGCACCGGTCACCCGGGGGGGCGGTTCCCCACATCTGCGGTCCCCTCCAAGGTTTCTCATTGTCATCCCATTGGGTTGAGTTTTTCCTTGCCCTGATGTGGGATCTGAACCGAGGATGTCGTTGTGGCTTGTGCAGCCCTTTGAGACACTTTTCATTTAGGGCTATATAAGTAAACTTTGATTGATTGATTGGTATTACTACACACTGACACGGCTTTGCAAGGTGTTAGCATAATGGAAACTAATAGTCTTATGTGCCTTTTTGTCAAGTAAGTGGAGCCCAGGCGGAACTTTTCCCAAAAAAGGAATAGAACTCACACAAAAAACAAAATCCATCAGCATATTCGGTGCCTTAAAGGCCTACTGAAAGCCACTACTACCGACCACGCAGTCTGATAGTTTATATATCAATGATGAAATCTTAACATTGCAACACATGCCAATACGGCCGGGTTAACTTATAAAGTGCAATTTTAAATTTCCTGGGAAATATCCGGCTGAAAACGTCTATGTATGATGACGTTTGCGCGTGACGTCACGGATTGAACGGAAGTATTGGGACACCATTGTGTCCCAATACAAACAGCGTCTGTTTTCTTCGAAAAATTCCACAGTATTCTGGACATCTGTGTTGGTGAATCTTTTGTAATTTGTTTAATGAACAATGGAGACAGCAAAGAAGAAAGTTGTAGGTGGGATCTGTGTATTAGCGGCTGGGTACAGCAACACAACCAGGAGGACTTTGAGTTGGATAGCTGACGCGCTATCCGACGCTAGCCACCGACCGCACCGATGATCGGGTGAAGTCCTTCGTCGCGCCGTCAATCGCTGGAACGCAGGTGAGCACGGGTGTTGATGAGCAGATGAGGGCTGGCGTAGGTTGAGAGCTAATGTTTTTAGCATAGCAGTTTTAGTCTATCCGCAGTTAAGCACGATGCTATCACGTTAGCTCCGAAGCTAAAGTGCTTCACCGATGTATTGTCGTGGAGATAAAAGTCACTGTGAATGTCCATTTCGCGTTCTCGACTCTCATTTTCAAGAGGATATAGTATCCGAGGTGGTTTAAAATACAAATCCGTGATCCACAATAGAAAAAGGAGAAAGTGTGGAATCCAATGAGCCCTTGTACCTAAGTTACGGTCAGAGCGAAAAAAGATGTAATGGCCATAGGGGTCCATCGATATATATATATATAATAAATTGCCAGTCACAGTTAACTTGTGCTCAGCTGGGAAAATAAATATATATATATACTTATTATGTCATCCATTTACTTATTATAAACTGTTACAGGCGTATTTAATAATCATGTTAATATTAAATATGTACGTAAATAATATGTGGGGATATAAAAGGCATCCGGTTCTATCAGACCAGGCGGAAGCGGAAAGTGACGTCACTAACCACCTGGAGCACCTGTCAGACGCAGTGTTTTTTGCCACGGAGCCACTTCTTGGAATAATCTGCCTTTTGACTTTTTTGGTGTGCTTTCCATTGGCCTGTGGAGAACCGGGAGAACAGGGACTCTTTCCAGGAGGACTTTGAGTTGGATGCGCAGTCTCCGTACCGTGAGTACACTGCTGCGGCTTTCAAACATTCATCGCTTGCCCGTACGTGCATGTCACGCTACGTGCATGTCACGTACGTAACTTTTGGGACTTTGGGGAAATATATGTGTTGTATGAACTTTGGGCTGTGGGATTTAGTGTGTTGTGTAGGTGTTTGATTTATATTGGCGGGTTGTATGGACGGGAGGGGGGAGTTGTTTGCTATGCGGGATTAATTTGTGGCATATTAAATATAAGCCTGATCGTTTTGTGGCTAATAGTTATACATGTCTTGTGTTTATTTAATATATTAATCATTCCCAGCTGAATATCAGGTCCCACCCGTGACTCCTTAATTGCGTAGTGGCAAAGACGCCCGGGGAACTTGGGTGCGTTTGTTACAAAGATACACCCTGGCGTCCTGCACTGCACTCTAATCCTCCACTCTCACTTTCCTCATCCACAAATCTTTCATCCTCGCTCAAATTAATGGGGTAATCGTCGCTTTCTCGGTCCGAATCGCTCTCGCTGCTGGTTTAAACAATGTGCAGATGTGAGGAGCTCTTCAACCTGTGACGTCACGCTACTTCCGGTACAGGCAAGGCTTTTTTATCAGCGACCAAAAGTTGCGAACCTTATCGTCGATGTTCTCTACTAAATCCTTTCAGCAAAAATATGGCAATATCGCGAAATGATCAAGTATGACACATAGAATGGATCTGCTATCCCCGTTTAAATAAGAACATTTCATTTCAGTAGGCCTCATAATTGGTTGTAGGGATAAAATTGTGATTTCAAATGAAAAATAATGTAATGGTATTTAAAATATTCTAATCTGATGATTTTCCTCTTTTCTGACATATAAAGTTCATGCATTTGGGCGTGAGCTTGCACCAAGTTTTGGATGCCTCTGACTGCTGTGTTTTGCAATCTTTTTCAACAATGGCTACAGTGTAACGTCACACTGAGGTGGACATACTTCTTTGGACATTAAAGTACCAGTAGAGTGGAAAAACAAGTTGCCTCCATATTGAAGCTTGTATCAAATATATAAATGATAATGATAAATGGGTTGTACTTGTATAGCGCTTTTCTACCTTCAAGGTACTCAAAGCGCTTTGACAGTATTTCCACATTTACCCATTCGCACACACATTGATGGCGGGAGCTGCCATGCAAGGCGCTAACCAGCAGCCATCAGAGGCAAAGGGTGAAGTGTCTTGCCCAAGGACACAACAGACGTGACTAGGAAGGTAGAAGGTGGGAATTGAACCCCAGTAACCAGCAACACTCCGATTGCTGGCACAGCCACTCTACCAACTTCGCCACGCCGTCCCGATCTGATGTACGACACCGAAAGACATACAAAGTTGGAGAGTTAATAGATATGATCAAAATAGTATCAATCTCACGGAGATCCCTGAGCCATTTTGAGAGATAATAAGCTAGCCAGACACATCATCGCGTGACATAGAGGTAGGAACCGCAGATCCCTTTATCACCAACAATGCAAATCATGCAAACCTTGTGAGAGCCAACAACGATTACTTTGGGGGAAAAATACGATCTAGAAACTTATATTGTTGATCTTGAATATAAGGTGGATGATCTACAAGTTTTAGAAGCTCTGCTAAAGAGATCCAGCTGTAGTGAAACACTATGCATCATGTAGCAGTATTGCTCAGTGCTGGACAAGAAATACAAACTACAAACATGCTGCACTTACTTCGATGACCACTGATATGATGTCCGTATCTTCCAGTTTAAATGAAGAATGACTCATGATGCACACAAAGGGTTAACAAGGAAAAGTCTCCCTGCAGACACCGTCTTCAATTGTGTGTTTGTCTTCATCTCCGGGTATGAATTGAATGTCACAGATCAATCAAAGTCAATCAAAGTTTATTATACAGCCCTTAATCTTGCTGGTCTCTAGAAAGAGGTTCCACAGCCTCCGTAGCAGAACCTCCAGGTTCTGAAACAGCTTCTTCCCTCAGGCCATACGACTCTTGAACACATCATAATAATCCCCTCAATTCCCCCCAAAAATGGATTAAGTCACTGGAATAAAAAGACAACAGAACATACATCCATAAACGTTGATGCATTTACAAAAGTGCAACATATTTATCTGTACAGTAATCTATTTATTTACAAACCCTGTTTCCATATGAGTTGGGAAATTGTGTTAGATGTAAATATAAACGGAATACAATGATTTGCAAATCATTTTCAACCCATATTCAGTTGAATATGCTACAAAGACAACATATTTGATGTTCAAACTGATAAACATTTTTTTTTTTTGCAAATAATCATTAACTTTGGAATTTGATGGCAGCATCACGTGAAAAAGAAGTTGGGAAAGGTGGCAATAAATACTGATAAAGTTGAGGAATGCTCATCAAACACTTATTTGGAACATCCCACAGGTGAACAGGCTAATTGGGAACAGGTGGGTGCCATGTTTGGGTATAAAAGTAGATTCCATGAAATCCTCAGTCATTCACAAACAAGGATGGGGCGAGGGTCACCACTTTGTCAACAAATGCGTGAGCAAATTGTTGAACAGTTTAAGAAAAACCTTTCTCAACCAGCTATTGCAAGGAATTTAGGGATTTCACCATCTACGGTCCGTAATATCATCAAAGGGTTCAGAGAAACTGGAGAAATCACTGCACGTAAGCAGCTAAGCCCGTGACCTTCGATCCCTCAGGCTGTACTGCATCAACAAGCGGCATCAGTGCGTAAAGGATATCACCACATGGGCTCAGGAACACTTCAGAAACCCACTGTCAGTAACTACAGTCGGTCGCTACATCTGTAAGTGCAAGTTAAAACTCTCCTATGCAAGGCGAAAACCGTTTATCAACAACACCCAGAAACGCCGTCGGCTTCGCTGGGACTGATACAAAGTGGAAAAGTGTTCTGTGGTCTGACGAGTCCACATTTCAAATTGTTTTTGGAAACTGTGGATGTCGTGACCTCCGGACCAAAGAGGAAAAGAACCATCCGAATTGTTATAGGCGCAAAGTGTAAAAGCCAGCATGTGTGATGGTATGGGGGTGTATTAGTGCCCAAGACATGTGTAACTTACACATCTGTGAAGGCACCATTAATGCTGAAAGGTACATACAGGTTTTGGAGCAACATATGTTGCCATCCAAGCAACATTACAATGGACGCCCCTGCTTATTTCAGCAAGACAATGCCAAGCCACGTGTTACATCAACGTGGCTTCATAGTAAAAGAGTGCGGGTACTAAACTGGCCTGCCTGTAGTCCAGACCTGTCTCCCATTGAAAATGTGTGGCGCATTATGAAGCCTAAAATAGCACAAGGGAGACCCCCGGACTGTTGAACAACTTAAGCTGTACATCAAGCAAGAATGGAAAAGAATTCCACCTGAGAAGCTTCAAAAATGTGTCTCCTCAGTTCCCAAACGTTTACTGAGAGTTGTTAAAAGGAAAGGCCATGTAACACAGTGGTGAACACGCCCTTTCCCAACTACTTTGGCACGTGTTGCAGCCATGAAATTCTAATTATTCTATATTACTTGTAAAAAAAAAATAAAGTTTATGAGTTTGAACATCAAATATGTTGTCTTTGTAGTGCATTCAATTGAATATGGGTTGAAAATGATTTGCAAATCATTGTATTCCGTTTATATTTACATCTAACACAATTTCCCAACTCATATGGAAACGGGGTTTGTATATCTGGACCTTATTGCTCTTTTATCCTGCACTAAACGAGCTAATGCAACAAAATGTTGTTCTTATCGGTACTGTAAAGTTGAAATTTGAATGACAATAAAAGGAAGTCTTAATCACAAGTGTCTCAAAGGGCTGCACAAGCCACAATGACTGCTCAGATCCCACAGATGAGCAACTTCTAGATTAATGGCGGACTCCTCCTATTATACAAATGAGAGGGATGATTTATAATCTAGAGTAACTTTGAAAAGCCGAGGTGCGATGATGTGGGAGCAGCAGGACATCGCAGCCAGCTCACAGTAAAGACAGCAGAGGGATACCCAGCTGTGTGTTATCAATCTGCCGCCAAAAATAGCTTGTAATAACAACATCGCTAATATTTGGATAATATTTACGTCACAGTATAAATACAGGGTATTGTTGGCGGGTTTTGGCTGATCATTTAGAGGGCAAAATAGAGAGCCCCATATGATGGACTGTTATGTATTTATTTATGACTTAGAATGCATCCAAAAAAAAAAATGTTGTGTCTTATATAGGGATTGTGAATGATAGACAGCACATCTCTGTCTTTTTTGCCTATTTCCATGACTGAACGGGTACTATGGTCCGAGTGCAGAAGTGTTACTACAGTGACGTCAATCTACGGAAATTACCGACAAAGCGAAATATTGAGAATAGCTGACTGAATTTTTGGCATTTTGTGACGTCCAAACGGTATTTTCACATACTTTGCGGTCTGTAAAAACAATTGGAGATGGTTTAATGGATACAATGAAACACAATTAAGCATATAAATTCAACTTGTTTTTCCACTCTACTGGTACTTTAAAGGCCTACTGAAATGAAATTGTTTTTATTTAAACGGGGATAGAAGATCCATTCTATGTGTCATACTTGATCATTTCGCGATATTGCCATATTTTTGTTGAAAGGATTTAGTATAGAACAACGACGATAAAGTTCGCAACTTTTGGTCTCTGATAAAAAAAAGCCTTGCCCCTACCGTAGTCAGTTGTTCGCCTCCTCATATTTTCCTATTGTTTTCAATGCAGATTCGGACCGAAAAAGCGACAATTACCCCATTAATTTGAGCGAGGATGAAAGATTTGTGGATGAGGAACGTTAGAGTGACGGACTAGAATGCAGTGCAAGACATATCTTTTTTCGCTCTGACCGTAACTTAGGTACAAGCTGGCTCATTGGATTCCACACTCTCTCCTTTTTCTATTGTGGATCACGGATTTGTATTTTAAACCACCTCGGATACTATATCCTCCTGAAAATGAGAGTCGAGAACGCGAAATGGACATTCACAGTGACTTTTATCTCCACGACAATACATCGGCAAAACACTTTAGCTACGGAGCTAACGTGATAGCATCGGGCTCAAATGCAGATAGAAACAAAATAAATAAACCCCTAACTGGAAGGATAGACAGAAAATCAACAATACTATTAAACTCTGGACATGTAAATACACGGTTAATGCTTTCCAGCTTGGCGAAGGTTAACAATGCTGTTGCTAACGACGCCATTGAAGCTAACTTAGTAACGGGACCTCACTGAGCTATGATAAAAACATTAGCGCTCCACCTACGCCAGCCAGCCCTCATCTGCTCATCAACACCCGTGCTCACCTGCGTTCCAGCGATCGACGGAAGGACGAAGGACTTCACCCGATCATCCTTGCGGTCGGCGGCTAGCGTTGGCTAGCGCGTCTGCTATCCAAGTCAAAGTCTTCCTGGTTGTGTTGCTACAGCCAGCCGCTAATACACCAATCCCACCTACAACTTTCTTCTTTGCAGTCTCCATTGTTCATTAAACAAATTGCAAAAGATTCACCAACACAGATGTCCAGAATACTGTGGAATTTTGAGATAAAACTGTGCAGTGGAAAACAGAAAGTAACTGCAGTGCATGATGGGACACCACCCATCCGAATTTTCGGGGAGACTCCCGAATGTCATTGCCTCTCCCGAAAATCTCCCGGAACAACCATTCTCCCGAATTTCTCCCGATTTCGGACTTAAGGCACGCAGCCTCCAGGTCCATGCGGACCTGAGTGAGGACAGCCTGTCGTCACGTCCGCTTTTCCTTCATATAAACAGCATGTTACGTTATAACATCTACGGCTTTTGGCGAGTGCACAACTGCACACACAACAAGAAAGAGACAAAGAAGAGACAAAGAAGAGACAAAGAAGAGACAAAGAAGAGACGAAGAAGAGACGAAGAAGAGACAGTCATGGCGACGACGAGTGACAGAGAGTAGAACGAGGATGGACAATTCAACCCTAAACTCACTCCTTTCCTGCAAATTAAATGTCACAGATGCTGCCTGTAATAGAGTGATCTAAGTTGTTTGTTGCCATCTCCTGGTGAATGTTGGGTGTAGTGGTTACTTTTTGGTTGGCCAACGGTTTACGTTGTATTGCGTATCCTGACGGCAAGTGTGGGAGTCGGTTCTGAAGTATGAAGTAAAGAGACGTAACTTCGTCACCTCGCCTGGTTATTGACTCCAACCCATAATATTACACTGCCCATACCTATGCTCCTTCAAAGGCTGTGCTACTGGCTGCAAAGCATTGCACTTTCAAATACAACAATGAGTAGAGGAGTGTATATGTGTAAATAAATGAACACTGAAATTCAAGTATTTCTTTTATTTATATGTGTATATATATATATATATATATATATATATATATATATATATATATATATATATATATATATATATATATATATATATATATATATATATATATATATATATATATATATATATATTTATATTAGGGGTGTGGGAAAAAATCGATTTGAATTTGAATCGCGATTCTCACATTGTGCGATTCAGAATCGATTCTCATTTTTTTTTAAATCGATTTTTATTTTTTTATTTTTTTTATTTTTATTTTTTAAATTAATCAATCCAACAAAACAATACACAGCAATACCATAACAATGCAATCCAATTCCCAAACCAAACCCGACCCAGCAACACTCAGAACTGCAATAAACAGAGCAATTGAGAGGAGACACAAACACGACACAGAACAAACCAAAAGTAGAGAAACAAAAATTAATATTGTCAACAAAAGTATCAATATTTGTTACAATTTCAACATAGCAGTGATTAAAAATCCCTCATTGACATTATCATTAGACATTTATAAAAAAAAATTAAAAAAGAACAATAGTGTCAGAGTGGCTTACACTTGCATCGCATCTCATAAGCTTGACAACACACTGTGTCCAATATTTTCACAAAGATAAAATAAGTCATATTTTTGGTTCATTTAATAGTTAAAACTAATTTACATTATTGCAATCAGTTGATAAAACATTGTCCTTTACAATTATAAAAGCTTTTTACAAAAATCTACTACTCTGCTTGCTGAAATCTTATGTATTGAATGAATAGAGAATCCTTTTGAATCTTGGCAAAAATATTAGCCACACGATTGTCAAATGTAATAGGAAAATTAATTCATACTGACCAAACTGGCTTCATGGAAGGTCGACAATCTTCAGACAATACAAGGAAATTGTTTAATGTTATTTACTATGCTAGAAGTCTCCCTTATCCCACAGCAGTATGTACTGTTGATGCGGAGAAGGCATTCCACCGCAAAAACTGCTCAATTATGTTTTGCACATTATGTAAATTTGGATTTGGAGATCATTTTATACAATGGATTTAATCCATTGTATAAAATGATCTCCAAATCCAAATTTTATACAAGGCCCATGGCATCAGTCAAAACCAATAATCATATTTCAGAACCTTTTTCGTTAAAAAGAGGAGTAAAACAGGGATGTCCTGCATCTGGATTATTATTTAATTTTCTTATTGAACCCTTAGCTGCAAAAATAAGAAGTGAAAATAATATTCATGTTATAAAAATTGGCTCTCAGTATAATAAGCTATCGATGTATTGTGACAACATAATTCTCTACCTGTCACATGTTAACTCCTCTCTACACTATATCAATAATGTCATCACTGAATATGGCTGTTTATCAGGGTATAAAGTCAATTGGGACAAATGTGAAATATTACCACTTAACACTGCAAGAAATCACAAGTTCAGAACTCCAAAATTGGGTTTGGTTTTGAAATTGTATTGCATTATTATGGTATTGTTGTGTATTGTTTTCATTTTTTTTTTAAATTAAAAATTTAAAAAAAAAATTGTTTTTGAATTGAGAATCGTGTTGAATTGAAAAAAAATCGATTTTGAATCGAATCGTGACCCCAAGAATCGATTCTGAATCGAATCGTGGGACACCCAAAGATTCCCAGCCCTAATATATATATATATATATATATATATATATATATATATATATATATATATATATATATATATATATTATATATATATATATATATACATATATATATATATATATATATATATATATATATATATATATATATATATATATATATATATATATATATATATATATATATATATACTACCGTTCAAAAGTTTGGGGTCACCCAAACAATTTTGTGGAATAGCCTTCATTTCTAAGAACAAGAATAGACTGTCGAGTTTCAGATGAAAGTTCTCTTTTTCTGGCCATTTTGAGCGTTTAATTGACCCCACAAATGTGATGCTCCAGAAACTCAATCTGCTCAAAGGAAGGTCAGTTTTGTAGCTTCTGTAACTAGCTAAACTGTTTTCAGATGTGTGAACATGATTGCACAAGGGTTTTCTAATCATCAATTAGCCTTCTGAGCCAATGAGCAAACACATTGTACCATTAGAACACTGGAGTGATAGTTGCTGGAAATGGGCCTCTATACACCTATGTAGACATTCCACCAAAAACCAGACATTTGCAGCTAGAATAGTCATTTACCACATTAGCAATGTATAGAGTGTATTTCTTTAAAGTTAAGACTAGTTTAAAGTTATCTTCATTGAAAAGTACAGTGCTTTTCCTTCAAAAATAAGGATATTTCAATGTGACCCCAAACTTTTGAACGGTAGTGTATATATATATATATATATATATATATATATATATATATATATATATATATATATATATATATATATATATATATATATATATATATAGCTAGAATTCACTGAAAGTCAAGTATTTATTTTATTCATATATATATATATATATATATATATATATATATATATATATATATATATATATATATATATATATATATATATATGTATATATAGAAATACTTGAATTTCAGTGAATTTTAGCTATAAATATACTCCTCCCCCTTAACCCCGGCCCCGCCCACCTCAAATACCACCCCCCCAATCTCCCGAATTCGGAGGTCTCAAGGTTGGCAAGTATGGACCTACATTTTTCAAATCATGACCTAGCACTTTAAAAGCAAAAAGCCCGCTATAGGCATGACAACCATTAAGGTTGGCCTCCATCGTTATCGATTATAGGAAGCATAATCTGCTCAGCTCAAAGTCTGATGTCTGTTTTGTCGAGTATTTTTGTTGAAGTAGTCAGCGGTAATGATTATTTTTGACAAAAAGCAACCATAAATGTGATCCGTCATTAAGGTACCACATGCATGACAACACCAGCATTAGTTTTACATTTTTATATTGACAGATTCAGCCAAAGCTGACTTTGGGTTGTTGGGTCTGCAGCGCCAAACAGGACTAGGACGCCGTCCCGTATTGTTCTTCGCCTCAGGCACCTCAAAGCAGACTATTGTTGTGAGCAGGTCTGCACACCCTTTTCTTTGCAGAGCCGGGCAGATTTAAGTGGTGCCACAGTCAAGCGGCTGGGATGTGCAGTGAATACAGTCTGCGAGATAAACAGTGCCTTGTTTAGCCATTTCTTTGCTGCCGCTGCTGAGCCAGCTGATAACAGCGGTGGGAGGGCAGGCGGCCCTTGGCGGCAGTGGAAAAGGCCGAGGGAGGCAGACACTCTGGCAGCGCCGGCCTTCCCACCACCTTTACTCCAATCCCCCGCTTCCTCCCCCATCCACCCTGGCAGGCTAATCTCACCACTTTTTGTTTTCTCTCTGTCTTTTTTTCTGCCTCAAACAATGACTAACCCAATTAAAAATGAAAAGTATATCAGTCAAGATGGTAGGATGAATGGAATTTATTCCCATGTCTGTAAAATCCTTGCATATTCTGCACAAAAGAGGCCTAAATGTTGCTATTAAAAATAAAACCCTCTGAGTTCATGACTGAGATGGTCTGACCTTACGTCCTAGGCAGCATAGTACTGCAGCGTTTAGTAAAGATACAGATATTAGAGGAGGGAATCTTTGGGCAACTCACAATTCCATTCGATTCTTCGGGTGACGATTCGATTCAGAGTAGATTCTCCAATCAACACGATTCTTGTGATATAGTTGGTATACAAATGATAATAAAACCTTTTCAAAACACTTTTTCAAATTTTCTTGTAATCAGACCATATTTTCGGTATATATCAGTCGTCATCGAAGTAAGAGCAGACTAAGCTATCGTTTTTTTTATGTTTGTAGTTTGTATTTCTTTTTTAGCACTTATCAATACTGCTACATGATGCTTAGTGTTTCACTAAAGCTCAGAGTTGTGTGTCACTGTCACTCAGAGTTGTATTGCAAAATTACACAGAATAAATGTGTTTATTTTGTTTGGAATTCAGATGGGATTTGATTTGGTGCGCGGCATATATTTGCTGTGCGCAGAGGACGCTTGAGCAGTGCGCAATTGCGCAGGTGCGCACCTTAGAGGGAACGTTGCTTGGCAGTCCATGTCTTGTTGAAAACACGCCATTCCTCATCAACTTTTCTCTTTTTAGCGTCTCATCACTTGTCGCTGTGCACCTTCACTCACAGGTTACACACGGACATACGCCCATAAATAACACTTTTCAAAATAAAAGCAGCACAGTTGTATTGCGCGCACGACATAGATGTTTTTTCAACTTTATTTTGTAATTTGTGATTGCCGCTGTTCACATTCACTCACAATCACGCACGCGCATACGTCCACACGGAAGTAATACAAATAACGCTTTTCAAAACAAAAGCAGCACCGTTGTATTGCACACTCGACATAGATACTTTTTTAAATTTATTTTGTAATTTATGATTGGCCTCACGCGGGCCGGACAGGGACGCACAAAGGGCTGGATGTGGCCCGCGGGCTGCAGAATGCCCAGGTCTGGTATATACTGTAAGGGTTACATTTTTCAAACAATTAAATGTACAATATGCAGTCTATTTATTAGGGCCTTTTAGGTCTCCATTTAATGTGCAGCTAGTTTTACTACATACAAGCAAGCAGAAGAAAGATGGGAGTTGAACTGCTCTCCCACTCAACAACACCACAAGCTGTCGTCTCTTTGTCTTGGCCCCGTACCACACGCTGGAATAATTGCAGTAGTGCTGCATTGTGGGGAATGTTTTGCATTTCCGTCTTTCGGGAGGACGTTTGTCTTCATTTCCCTCCCTCACACCAGCAACAAAGGTCTCAAAGACCATTGTTTCCATGAGAATTTGTATTCCATATTTGTTTCCACTACCGCACCTTAAGTTGGAGTTCTTAATCTCGTTATATGCAAATATAATGACAATAAAGTCCATTCTATTCTATTTTATTCTTCTAGAATACCTAGTTGAGGTGGTCATGTAGAACCTTTTCCCACTATCTATTAAAGAAGGCATTTTCCACCTTTTCCCCCTGTGTCACAGTTTGTGTCAACAGCACCAACAAAGGGCAAGAGGACTTGAATTGTCTAGCTTTTCAGTTCAGTTCAGTTTATTTGGAACATGCATACGACACAATGTAATGCATCACATATGTCCCGTTGTTTCATTACAGCACGTCCGAAAAGGGGTAGGAAGAAGCAGAGCTTATTTAGTCCTACCCCTTTTCATACCATAGCAACTTTATCCCATTTCCTTGTTCTCTGTAACAGAACAGTGTATAAATAAATAATATACCATAGTAAGTAAACAAATATTATGGCAGAACCATCGGCGATCCTGTTCTGTCTCCCTGTAATGTTTGTCTGATCTTGAATGGGATTGTGCTGAAAATATTAATTTCCCCTCTGGGATTATTAAAGTATTTCTGATTCTGATTCTGATTCAGTTTAAAGGCCTACTGAAATGATTTTTTTTTTATTTAAACGGGGATAGCAGATCCATTCTATGTGTCATACTTGATCATTTCGCGACCCCATTGAATCACATACAAAAAGCTCTGTTTTCATCTAAAAATTCCACAGTATTCTGGACATCTGTGTTGGTGAATCTTTTGCAATTTGTTTAATGAACAATGAAGACTGCAAAGAAGAAAGTTGTAGGTGGGATCGGTGTATTAGCGGCGGACTACAGCAACACAACCAGGAGGACTTTGAGATGGATAGCAGACGTGCTAGCCGCCGACCTCACCTTGACTTCCTCCGTCTCTGGGCCGCCGACCGCATCTATGATCGTCGCTCCGTCGATCGCTGGAACGCAGGTGAGCACGGGTGTTGATGAGCAGATGAGGGCTGGCGTAGGTGGATAGCTAATGTTTTTAGCATAGCTCTGTGAGGTCCTGTTGCTAATTTAGCTTCAATGGCGTCGTTAGCAACAGCATTGTTAAGCTTCGCCAGGCTGGTAAGCATTAACCGTGTAGTTACATGTCCATGGTTTAATAGTATTGTTGATTTTCTGTCTATCCTTCCAGTTAGGGGTTTATTTATTTTGTTTATATCTGCATTTAAGCCCGATGTGCTATCATGTTAGCTCCGTAGCTAAAGAGCTTGGCCGATGTATTTTCGTGGAGATAAAAGTCACTGTGAATGTCCATTTCGCGTTCTCGACTCTCATTTTCAAGAGGATAAAGTATCCGAGGTGGTTTAAAATACAAATCCGTGATCCACAATAGAAAAAGGAGAGAGTGTGGAATCCAATGAGCCCTTGTACCTAAGTTACGGTCAGAGCGAAATAAGATACGTCCTGCACTGCACTCTAGTCCTTCACTCTCACACTCCTCATCCACGAATCTTTCATCTTCGCTCAAATTAATGGGGTAATCGTCGCTTTCTCGGTCCAAATCGCTCTCGCTGCATTGTAAAGAATGGGGAAATGTGAGGAGCCTTTCAACCTGTGACATCACGCTACTTCCGGTACAGGCAAGGCTTTTTTTATTAGCGACCAAAATTTGTGAACTTTATCGTCGATGTTCTCTACTAAATCCTTTCAGCAAAAATAGGGCAATATTGCGAAATTATCAAGTATGACACATAGAATGGATCTGCTATCCCCGTTTAAATTAAAAAAAATCATTTCAGTAGGCCTTTAAACTGAATCAGAATCAGAATCAGAAATACTTTAATAATCCCAGAGGGGAAATTAATATTTTCAGCACAATCCCATTCAAGATCAGACAAACATTACAGGGAGACAGAACAGGATCGCCGATGGTTCTGCCAACTTGAGGAACAGGTAAACGCTGGGGTGGGGAGGTCTTAATTCTGGGCCCTGGAGAGGGGGTCCTGACTGAGGCCAAGGAGAAAAAAAAAAACCTGTGTGTAAGAGGGAGACATCAAAGACCGCAAAGGACATTAAAGACATTAAAAGAGCAGAGCTGATGCAACCAGCCACTTCTACACAGCCACAAAAGTAAAACAACAACAACAACAACAAAAAAACATATACCCTGTGGTGGCCTCTGCGGTGTTCCAAGCCATCGTCTGCTGGGGTGGGGGGATTATGGCCACAAAACAGGAGCAGACCCAACAAAGCAAACAAGAGAGCCGACTCCACCCTCGGCCGCCCACCAACTCTCGGCCAGTGTCCAGTCCGCATGGATGAGCGAGGATGCGTCTGAGACCGAGGTGTCCGATACCTGCTCATTCAGCCAAGACACTGTGAAGCTTGTCAAAATGAATTAATGTAGTGTAATGAATCAGATTGGTGCTTTGTTGGATTTCTCTGCTTAATCCATTCCATAATTTAATTCCATGTACTGATTTGATTTGATTTAGATTTATTGGTCCCCGTTGGGGAAATTCATTTTCACTGCCGTACATTTAAACAATAGACATTACACATCACAAACAAAAATAACAAAAACACATCATACATAACCAACACATTTACAGGCTTGTCAGACAGGTCGGCCAGGCCTGCTGTTTAGGGCGGCTATAGCTGCAGGGATAAGGCTTTTCCCGAGGCGGAACCTCCGGAATTTGATAGTTCTGTACCTGATATGCTAAAGGTTTTAAATGTTGTAAGAGCATACAAATGTTTTAAATTAGATTTTCCTCTAAGGTTATATTTCTCCTCTTTTGTTGAGAATAATTGTTGTACATTCTTGGGTAGCAGGTTATAGTTTGCTTTGTACATCATTTTAGCTGTTTGCAAATGCACCAAATTGTTGATTTTCAATATTTTTGATTCAATAAATAGTGTTTTTATGTTCTCTATATCCAACATGATGTATTATTCTAATTGATCTTTTTTGTAACACAGTTAGTGAATGAAGTGCACATTTGTAATTATTTCCCCATATTTCTACACAATAACTCAGATATGTAACACTAGTGAGCAGTAGAGAATATGAAGTGATTTTTGGTCTAGAACATGTTTTGCTTTATGCATTATTGACGTACTTCTTGCTACTTTATGTTGTATATTTTTTACATGAGGTTTCCAATTCATTTCATCATCTATTATTACACCCAAAAATGTGTTTTCTTTTACCCTTTCAATATTTACTCTGTCCATTTGTATTTGTGTTTGACTTTCTCTTCTACTGTTACCAAATAGCATGATTTTAGATTTACTGAAATTCAAAGATAGTCTGTTTTTATCAAACAATCTTTTTAATTTGTTAATTTCTTCTGTTAGTTATATGTATTATCTTCTGTGTGTTCTCACCTGAACAAAACACAGTTGTATCATCTGCAAATAATACCAACGTGAAGTCATTTGTAACTTTACAAATGTCATTAATACAGAGGTGAGTAGAGTAGCCAGAAATTGTACTCAAGTAAGAGTACTGTTACTTTAGAGATTTATTACTCAAGTAAAAGTAAGGAGTAGTCACCCAAATATTTACTTGAGTAAAAGTAAAAAGTATGTTGTGAAAAAACTACTCAAGTACTGAGTAACTGATGAGTAACATGTTTGTTTTATGATGACGGCAACAAATAATGCACAAAAACATAAAAATAGCAATAAGCAAATTCAGAGCCAGGAATATCTATTAAGCAACTAAAACAATAATATATATTAAATAATAATACATTAACATAAAAAAAATTAAGGCAAATTGAGCCACAATAACTTAACAGCACCGTAGGCAGAGTTTACAAAGGAAAATAACAAGTTAGCCTTTACGCAAACCATAAACTGATAGGTGTGGGCTGCACCTGGGAACTGCATTTATATAAAGATTGAACAGTTTTGGTTCAATCTTTACACAAACCACATTAGTAAAGTTAAAATGCAGGCCAATGTTAAGAGGGCTTGTTACTCATTTTACCAAAATTGTCTAACAAAACTGATAAATCAGTTGTATTATATAAAGAAAAACAAGGTCTACACATTTTTGGATGTCGACAACATCCCCCCATTATAATTTGTAATCCTGACTCATGGAGGCCCTCTGATAGTCCAAACAAACCCAAGTATCAGCAATCAATAATGCAGGAATGTTTTGCCCAAACCCCATGAAAACTCCGGCACTCCCACCACCACTTCCATGACCACCCCACCCATATTCTGGAGAGGCCACACATCTGTTTCCAATATCCCTGCCTCTGTGCTGCAGAGTTACACAATCATGATCAAGTGTACAAAAGAAACAGAAATATCACAAATACAGATGAGGAGTGCACGCCAATACCAACAGCCGGTTATTGCCCCGCTAAGGAATGACAAACAAGATGTCACTTTGATCCCTGGGCTTGGAGGATGTGATGAATAGTGTGGTGTTTAGTGCATTTGTCTGGGCATTATTGGAGATTGAATAATACAACTAACACAATGCTGCAGTTGCTTTGGATCACAAAAAAAACACTTTCAACTACGCCCTCAAGCACAAACTCATCAAAGTGTAATTAAGAAAGCATGTTGTTTTGCATTTATTATTCTTATTCAACTTGTGCATCCTTGTATAGTGGCATCTAACGTCTTCATTTTTAAGTACAAACCCTGTTTCCATATGAGTTGGGAAATTGTGTTAGATGTAAATATAAACGGAATACAATGATTTGCAAATCCTTTTCAACCCATATTCAGTTGAATATGCTACAAAGACAACATATTTGATGTTCAAACTGATAAACCTTTTTTTTTGTTGCAAATAATCATTAACTTTAGAATTTGATGCCAGCAACACAAGTTGGGAAAGGTGGCAATAAATACTGATAAAGTTGAGGAATGCTCATCAAACACTTATTTGGAACATCCCACAGGTGAACAGGCAAATTGGGAACAGGTGGGTGCCATGATTGGGTATAAAAGTAGATTCCGTGAAATGCTCAGTCATTCACAAACAAGGATGGGGCGAGGGTCACCACTTTGTCAACAAATGCGTGAAAAACCTTTCTCAACCAGCTACTGCAAGGAATTTAGGGATTTCACCATCTACGGTCCATAATATCATCAAAGGGTTCAGAGAATCTGGAGAAATCACTGCGCACAAGCAGCTAAGCCCGTGACCTTTGATCACTCAGGCTGTACTGCATCAACAAGTGACATCAGTGTGTAAAGGATATCACCACATGGGCTCAGGAACACTTCAGAAACCCACTGTCAGTAACTACAGTTGGTCGCTACATCTGTAAGTGCAAGTTAAAACTCTCCTATGCAAGGCGAAAACCGTTTATCAACAACACCCAGAAACGCCGTCGGCTTCGCTGGGCCTGAGCTCATCTAAGATGGACTGATACAAAGTGGAAAAATGTTCTGTGGTCTGACGAGTCCACATTTCAAATTGTTTTTGGAAACTGTGGACGTCGTGTCCTCCGGACCAAAGAGGAAAAGAACCATCCGGATTGTTATAGGCGCAAAGTGTAAAAGCCAGCATCTGTGATGGTATGGGGGTGTATTAGTGCCCAAGACATGGGTAACTTACACATCTGTGAAGGCACCATTAATGCTGAAAGGTACATACAGGTTTTGGAGCAACATATGTTGCCATCCAAGCAACATTACCATGGACGCCCCTGCTTATTTCAGCAAGACAATGCCAAGCCACGTGTTACATCAACGTGCCTTCATAGTAAGAGTGTGGGTACTAGACTGGCCTGCCTGTAGTCCAGACCTGTCTCCCATTGAAAATGTGTGGCGCATTATGAAGCCTAAAATAGCACAAGGGAGACCCCCGGACTGTTGAACAACTTAAGCTGTACATCAAGCAAGAATGGGAAAGAATTCCACCTGAGAAGCTTCAAAACGTTTACTGAGTGTTGTTAAAAGGAAAGGCCATGTAACAGTGGTAAAACATGCCCTTTCCCAACTACGTTGGCACGTGTTGCAGCCATGAAATTCTAAGTTAATTATTATTTGCAAAAAAAAATAAAGCTTATGAGTTTGAAAATCAAATATCTTGTCTTTGTAGTCTATTCAATTGTATTTGATGAAAATTATTTGCAAATCATTGTATTCCGTTTATATTTACATCCAAGACAAATTCCCAACTCATATGGAAACGGGGTTTGTACATGGGTCATATTCAAAGTCCTCATGTGTCCAGGGACATATTTCCTGACTTTATAAACATTATATAAATAAATAAAAAAACGGATAAATATTTTTTGACGCTAAAAAATCGATCGATCGATGTAATCATAGTAGTATCGACTAGATACGCTCCTCTACTTGGTATCATCACAGTGGATGTCAGGTGTAAATCCATCCATGGCAATCGGTACTTTTTAGAGGCAGTATAGTACTGAATATGATTCATTAGTATCGCGGTACTATTTTACTGGTATACCGTGCAACCCTAATACAAACTGTATTATACTTGCAAATGAAGTGTACAAAATCAAGGTGCTGTACAACAACTGGAAAGCACAATCAGCTTCTAATGCGTACGACTTGGTAATGCCTGCTTGAATGAGAAGCGAATTGTCTTCTAAGACCAACTGAACAGTCCAGTTGCGATCAATTGAATGCCCTGACAATGTTGAGGAACAGTTAAAGGCCTACTGACATTAATTTTTTTTATTTAAGCGGGGATTGCAGATCTATTCTATGTGTCATACTTGATCATTTTGCGATATTGCCATATTTTTGCTGAAAGGATTTAGTAGAGAACGACGACGATAAAGATCGCAACTTTTGGTATCTGACAAAAAAAAGCCTTGCCCCTACCGGAAGTAGCGTGACGTAGTCAGTTGAACATTTCCGCAAATTTCCCTATTGTTTACAGTGATGGCGGCCAGAAGTGAGAGCGATTCGGACCGAGAAAGCGACGATTTCTCCATTAATTTGAGCGAGGATGAAAGATTTGTGGATGAGGAAAGTGCAGGTGAAGGACTAGTGGGGAGTGGAAGCGATCCAGATAGGGAAGATGCTGTGAGAGGCGGGTGGGACCTGATATTCAGCTGGGAATGACTACAACAGTGTGTGTGTGTGCAGAAAACATCGCACAGGGCGATGTGATGCGTCTAGTGCAGTAGCCTTGGAGTAGTAGTACCTGTAGTTAGTGCATGCTGCATGCCGCTTTTGCTTGCTATGCTGCATGCTGCTTCTGCCTGATACTCATTGCTTTCAGCTAGTGCCGCCGGCTAGCCCTCTGTCTCAGAGGGCGAAAAGAGGAGCCGAGTGCATAAGCCTCCTCAGCCGGTACATAGCCTCTCCATTGTCAAGACTCGTACATGCCTCCTCGTGGCCACACACGGTAACTGGAACCTCGCGGTTCCAGGCTAAGTTGTACGGGATCTCGGAGCAGCAGGGGGCCCCAGAGACGGGGCATGCAGGCCCACCGGTGTGTGGACATGCCCTGGTGCCCAGTCAACCCCTGTCCCAGCTATGGGTAAATAACCCCAGCTATGGGCGAATAGTGAAAACCGCCTCAACGGTGGACCAGGCGGAAGATGGCGGCAGCGGAATGCACCACAACGGCTGGGAAGGCGGATGAAGGCTGCAGCAAAGACGGGTCCCCAGTCGTCTTGGTCTCCATGCCACTGGACCCTGGCCCGCTCAATGCCAAGGACTGTGTGGTGGCTGACCGTGCACCAGTCTCCCCACATTAAAAGATTCCACGCACAGGCGTCCTCCATATAGAACCCTACGGAGGACAGTCATACTCGTTTCGAGTGACCGCCGACGACGACTACAACAGTAAATAAACACAAGACATATATATACTCTATTAGCCACAACACAACCAGGCTTATATTTAATATGCCACAAATTAATCCCGCATAAAAACACCTAGGTGTTTGTTATGCTAGCTCCTAGCTCCTAGCTACTAGCTCCCGTCCATATAACCCTCCAATACAATTCAAACACTTACACAACACACACACTCACTCAGCCCAAAGGACCGTTCACCTAACCCAAGGTTCATAAAGATTACATATTTAACCAAAGTTACGTACGTGACGCGCACGTACGGGCAAGCGATCAAATGTTTGGAAGCGTGCGGGTGGGACCTGATATTCAGCTGGGAATGACTACAACAGTAAATAAACACAAGACATATATATACTCTATTAGCCACAACACAACCAGGCTTATATTTATTATGCCACAAATTAATCCCGCATAAAACCACCTAGGTGTTTGTTATGCTAGCTCCTAGCTACTAGCTCCCGTCCATACAACCCGCCAATACAATTCAAACACCTGCACAACACACACACTCACTCAGCCCAAAGGACCGTTCACCTAACCCAAGGTTCATAAAGCTTACATATTTAACCAAAGTTACGTACGTGACACGCACGTACGGGCAAGCGATCAAATGTTTGGAAGCGCGCGGGTGGGACCTGATATTCAGCTGGGAATGACTACAACAGTAAATAAACACAAGACATATATATACTCTATTAGCCACAACACAACCAGGCTTATATTTAATATGCCACAAATTAATCCCGCATAACAAACACCTATTTTGTATTGGCTTCAATGGGGGAGCCATACCTCTGTTTCACTGGCTACGTCACGCGCATACGTCATCCTCCAAAGGAGTTTTCAACCGGAAGTTTAGCGGGGAATTTAAAATTACACTTTAACCCGGCCGTATTGGCATGTGTTGCAATGTTAAGATTTCATCATTGATATATAAACTATCAGACTGCGTGGTCGGTAGTAGTGGGTTCCAGTAGGCCTTTAATATAGTGCCAAGTCTCCAGATGACCTGCACTCACACCGTGCTACGCTCACGCAGGCCTAGGCATT
The DNA here is from genome assembly GCF_033978785.1 of Entelurus aequoreus. NCBI lineage: Eukaryota > Metazoa > Chordata > Actinopteri > Syngnathiformes > Syngnathidae > Entelurus > Entelurus aequoreus. The sequence goes on from NC_084740.1 coordinate 49,691,707, forward strand.
TTGATGTAAGTCGACATGATACAGAGATAAACACACTGAGTGTTGTGACAACTTTCCTGACTTTTGGGTAATATTGTGACACGGTTACATACTTGTGCTTTTATTCCTGCATGACCAACAACACCACACCCAAACACGCCTTTTCCAATCGAATGTGTATGGGCATGGAGCACTCACACTGTAGTCAAACAATCCAGACTTTGGGGGGGCAAGTGGGCTTCAGCACGATACTGGTGTGGTTGTACGCTGAAACATTACACCATCTGTAGTTCAAGTGCACGGAACCACAGCCCCCACCACAAAAACCATAAACCTGTCTGTATTTTTTTGTCTTAAATTCTAAAGTTCCTGAACAATGCCTTTGACTCTCAAACTGGTTCTCGGCGCACGCAGACTGGTGCAGACTATAATTCAGCTCAGACAAAGAAAACAATGGCCCGACCTTAATGATTAAGATAAAGTTAGCATGTCACCAGAAGCCGGGCGATAACATTTATGACCTACAGTACGTCTCTGGTCAGCTCGCTGCCTGGGTGGTGCCCCGCTGGTGCCATTTTGTCTTCTACGCAACAGCTGATTGAATATTTCTTGTCTGTTTCCCACAACAGATTGCAAGCTGTCTCGCCATCCTTGCATACACACCCTCCACGCACGCACGCCAGCAAGCCTCAACTACACCCATGTGGTCACACCCGCCTGCAGACTGTGAAGCGGTGAGGGCTGCCAGTAGTATTGGCTCCATCGGACCCTGATGATAGTGAGGAGACTGCTGTCTGAGCTGCACCATTACGTCAAATACTATTTGTGCATGATTAGCAATGTGCAGGAATTAATAGGCCGGGGATTGTGATCTTGTTTGCAGGGTTGCACAAACGCTTGGTGGTGAAATATGCTTTGTTTATAATTGAGCACTTCCTGGATTAAGATAGACTCACAATAATGATTTAAAGGCCTACTGAAATGAATTTTTTTTATTTAAACGGGGATAGCAGATTCATTCTATGTGTCATACTTGATCATTTCGCGATATTGCCATTTTTTTGCTGAAAGGATTTAGTAGAGAACATCAACGATGAAGTTCGCATATTTTGGTCGCTGATAAAAAAAAGCCTTGCCTGTACCGGAAGTAGCGTGACGTCGCAGGCTGAAAGGCTCCTCACATTTCCTCATTGTTTACACCAGCAGCGAGAGAGATTCGGACCGAGAAAGCGACGATTACCCCATTAATTTGAGCGAGGATGAAAGATTTGTGGATGAGGAACGTGCGAGTGAAGGACTAGAGTGCAGTGCAGGACGTATCTTTTTTTGCTCTGACCGTAACTTAGGTACAAGGTGGTTCATTGGATTCCACACTTTCTCCTTTTTCTATTGTGGATCACGGATTTGTATTTTAAACCACCTCGGATACTATATCCTCTTGAAAATGAGAGTCGAGAACGCGAAATGGACATTCACAGTGACTTTTATCTCCACGACAATACATCGGTGAAGCACTTTAGCTACGGAGCTAACGTGATAGCATCGTGCTTAAATGCAGATAGAAACAAAAGAAATAAGCCCCTGACTGGAAGGATAGACAGAAGATCAACAATACTACTATCAGGAGACACCGAACCAAACACTGGACCTGTAACCACACGGTTAATGCTGTGCCGCCTGTCGAAGCCTAGCAATGCTGTTGCTAACGACGCCATTGAAGCTAACTTAGCTACGGGACCTCGTCAGAGCTGTGATAAAAACATTAGCGCTCCACCTACGCCAGCCCTCATCTGCTCATCAACACCCGTGCTCACCTGCGTTCCAGCGATCGACGGCGCGACGAAGGACTTCACCCTATCATCGATGCGGTCGGCGGCTAGCGTCGGATAGCGCGTCTGCTATCTAACTCAAAGTCCTCCTGGTTGTGTTGCTGCAGCCAGCCGCTAATACACCGATCCCACCTACAGCTTTCTTCTTTGCAGTCTCCATTGTTCATTAAACAAATTGCAAAAGACTCACCAACACAGATGTCCAGAATACTGTGGAATTTTGTGATGAAAACAGAGCTGTTTGTATTGGATACAATGTGTCCGAATACTTCCGCTTCAACCATTGACGTCACGTGCGTACGTCATCATACATAGACGTTTTCAACCGGAAGTTTAGCGGGAAATTTAAAATTGCACTTTATAAGTTAACCCGGCCGTATTGGCATGTGTTGCAATGTTAAGATTTCATCATTGATATATAAACTATCAGACTGCATGGTCGGTAGTAGTGGCTTTCAGTAGGCCTTTAAACAGCACCATATCAAAAAATCCTTACTCTCCACTAGGGGTGTCCCGAAGCAACTTTTCCACTTCTGATACGATCAATATAATAATATCAATATTAAAGCTTTGAGTATTGGCTGATAGATGCCGATAGTCATCATGCATACTAGTGCATACCGGTACCAAAATGTATTTCGATACTTTTCGATACATTTCTAAGTAAAGGGGACCACAAAAAATTGCATTATTGGCTTTATTCTGACAAAAAATATTCCGGTACATTAAACATATGTTTCTTATTCCAAGTTTGTCCTTAAATAAAATAGTGAACATACTAGACAACTTGACTTTTATTAGTAAGTAAGCAAACAAAGGCTCCTAATTTAGTCTGCTGACGTATGCAGTAACATATTGTGTCATTTATCTACTTTTTAGAGGCGGTATAGTACCGAATATGATTCATTAGTATCGCGGTACTATACTAATACCGGTTTACCGTACAACCCTAATGTATACTTTTATCATTTTACAATGTGGAACGTTAGAAAAAAGCTTCATCAAGTGAAATTACCGTATTTTTCGGACTATAAGTCGCAGTTTTTTTCATAGATTGGCCGGGGGTGCGACTTATACTCAGGAGCGACTTATGTGTGAAATTATTAACACAAACCGTAAAATATCAAATAATATTATTTAGCTCATTCACGTAAGAGACTAGACGTATAAGATTTCATGGGATTTAGCGATTAGGAGTGACAGATTGTTTGGTAAAAGTATAGCATGTTCTATATGTTATAGTTATTTGAATGACTCTTACCATAATATGTTACGTTAACATACCAGGCACGTTCTCAGTTGGTTATTTATGCCTCATATAACGTACACTTATTCAGCCTGTTGTTCACTGATCTTTATTTATTTTAAATTGCCTTTCAAATGTCTATTCTTGGTGTTGGCTTTTATCAAATACATTTCCCCAAAAAATGCGACTTATACTCCAGTGCGACTTATATATGTTTTTTCCTTCTTTATTATGCATTTTCGGCCGGTGCGACTTATACTCCGAAAAATACGGTACTCAAACTGAAATTGTAGGCATACTTGCCAACCCTCCCGAATTTTCCGGGAGACTCCCGAATTTCAGGGCCTCTCCCGAAAATCTCCCGGGACAACCATTCTCCCGAATTTCTCCCAATTTCCAGCCGGACAACAAGTCACGCCCCCTCCAGGTCCGTGCGGACCTGAGTGAAGACAGCCTGTCGTCACGTCCGCTTTTTCCTTCATATAAACAGTGTGCCGGCCCAGTCACGTTATAACATCTACGGCTTTTGGAGAGTGCACAACTGCACACACAACAAGAAGGAGACATAGCAGAAGAACAAAACAGAGACAGTCATGGCGACGACGACTAAGAAGAAAAAGTACGCTTGCAAGTCATCAGAGAGGGTGTTGAGCATGGTTAGAAAGATAGTGACAAATAATAGAACGAGGATGGACAATTCAACCCTAAACTCACTCCTTTCCTGCAAATTACATTTCACAGATGCTGAGATAGGCTCCAACACCCCCCGCGACCCCAAAGGGAATAAGCGGTAGAAAATGGATGGATGGATGGATGGATGGAGATGCTGCCCATACATAGGTATGGGCAGCATCTCTGAAATTTAATTTTGTGCTACTGGCTGCAAAGCATTGCACTTTCAAATACAACAAGGAGTAGAGTGTTATGTGTGTATATGTATAAATAAATGAACACTGAAATTCAAGTATTTATATATATATATATATATATATATATATATATATATATATATATATATATATATATATATATATATATATATATATATATATATATATATATAAAATAAATACATATATATATAGCTAGAATTCACTGAAAGTCAAGTATTTATTTTATTTATATATATATATATATATATATATATATATAAAAATATATAAGAAATACTTGACTTTCAGTGAATTCTAGCTATAAATATACTCCTACCCCTTAACCCCGCACCCCGGCCGCACACCCCAACCCCGCCCACCTCACCCCAACCTCCCGAATTCGAAGGTCTCAAGGTTGGCAAGTATGATTGTAGGTTTGAACAACTCTAAACTGTTTATTTATAATTGTCTGGAATTGACTTACGTTGTCTTTCAGTTGAAGTGGAGTGGTATTTGTTTTTTGACAACACCTAGTGGCCGTAATAATTTTTTAAATATGTGGACACGTTTGTTTCTGGATACTTTCTACTACACTTCTGTCCCGGAGACTTTGTATGTGTAAGTAATATACAACTATAATTATCGTATTTTCCGTATTCAGGTCTATTTTCATACAAAAGTTGCACCGGATTATAAGGCGCATCAAAGGGGTCATATTGTGATTTGTTTTTTAAATGAAAACCTGTCCTTGAAGTCTACATAACATGTAATGGTGGTTCTTTGGTCAAAATGTTGCATAGATGATGTTTTACACATCATCTTCAAGTCGCTTACTGACAGTCGCTTCAGGATGCGCCGTTTTGTGGGCGCTCTTATTTACGTGGCTCACCTTCGACAGCGTCTTCTCCCCGTCATCTTTGTTGTAGCGGTGTAGCGTGCAAGGACGGGAGTGGAAGAAGTGTCAAAAGATGGAGCTAACTGTTTTAATGACATTCAGACTTTACTTCAATCAATAACGGAGCAGCATCTCTCCATCCGTAGCTCACTAGTGCAACAACAACGCCCGAAATGTGTCCGCCATCCTAGTCACTGCCGTTGTGTCCTTGGGCAAGACACTTTACCTCCCTGCTTCCAGTGCCACCCACACTGGTTTAAATGTAACTCAGATATTGGGTTTCACAATGTAAAGGCGCTTTGAGTCACTAGAGAAAAGCGCTATATAAATATAATTCACTTCACTTCACTAATTCACTGCCAACAAGGCATAATGATGCAATATGTACACACAGCTAGCCTAAAAAGCATGTTAGCACGCAAGTCAATAACATCAACAAAGCTCACCTTTGTGCATTCACGCACAGCATAAAACGTTTGGTGGACAAAATGAGACAAAAAAGGAGTGGCAGAAAACGCGTCTTTCTGAGGCAGCAACGGAGAAAGTTGTACACGTAAACCAACTACGGTGAGTTCAAGGACCGCCAAAATTAGTAGGACAAAACGGCGCTGGCCAAATACTCTCATCAGTGAAGCATGAACACAAACATATTAAAGGTCTACTGAAATGATTTTTTTTTTATTTAAACGGGGATAGCAGATCCATTCTATGTGTCATACTTGATCATTTCGCGATATTGCCATATTTTTGCTGAAAGGATTTAGTAGAGAACATCGACGATAAAGTTCGCAACTTTTGGTCACTGATAAAAAAAGCCTTGCCTGTACCGGAAGTAGCGTGACGTCACAGGTTGAAAGGCTCCTCACATTTTCCCATTGTTTACACCAGCAGCGAGAGCGATTTGGACCGACAAAGCGACTATTACCCCATTAATTTGAGCCAGGATGAAAGATTCGTGGAAGCGGAACATGAGAGTGAAGGACTGGAGTGCAGTGCAGGACGTATCTTTTTTCGCTCTGACCGTAACTTAGGTACAAGCTGGCTCATTGGATTCCACACTTTCTCCTTTTTCTATTGTGGATCACGGATTTGTATTTTAAACCACCTCGAATGCTATATCCTTTTGAAAATGAGAGTCGAGAACGCGAAATGAACATTCACAGTGACTTTTATCTCCACGACAATACATCGGCGAAGCTCTTTAGCTACGGAGTTAACGTGATAACATCGGGCTTAAATGCAGATAGAAACAAAAGAAATAAATCCCTGACTGGAAGGATAGACAGAAAATCAACAATACTATTAAACCATGGACATGTAACAACACGGTTAATGCTTTCCAGCCTGGCGAAGCTTAACAATGCTGTTGCTAACGACGCCATTGAAGCTAACTTAGCAACGGGACCTCACAGAGCTATGCTAAAAACATTAGCTATCCACCTACGCCAGCCCTCATCTGCTCATCAACACCCGTGCTCACCTGCGTTCCAGCAATCGACAGAGCGACGAAGGACTTCACCCGATCATAGATGCGGTCGGCGGCCTGGAGACGGAGGAAGTCAAGGTGAGGTCGCCGGCTAGCGCGTCTGTTATCCATCTCAAAGTCCTCCTGGTTGTGTTGCTGTAGTCCGCCGCTAATACACCGATCACACCTACAACTTTCTTCTTTGCAGTCTCCATTGTTCATTAAACAAATTGCAAAAGATTCACCAACACAGATGTCCAGAATACTGTGGAATTTTGAGATGAAAACAGAGCTTTTTGTATAGGATTCAATGGGGTACCAATACTTCCGGTTCAACGATTGACGTCACGCGCAAACGTCATCATACATAGACGTTTTCAACCGGAAGTTTCGCGGGAACTTTAAAATTGCACTTTATAAGTTAACCCGGCCGTATTGGCATGTGTTGCAATGTTAAGATTTCATCATTGATATATAAACTATCAGACTGCGTGGTTGGTAGTAGTGGGTTTCAGTAGGCCTTTAAACATTGGGCTTTCTAACAATTAGGAAGGTTTTAAAACAACAAATTTATTTTTCTCCCATCTTTTTCCATTTTTGAAATAGCTCCAGGGAGCTACTAGGGCGGTGCTAAAGAGCCGCAGAAGGCCGACCCCCCGTCCGAGATGGTCGAGAGCTATTCTGGATTCAAAATAACAGGCACCTTGACTTTGGAAGTAATGATGTCATCAGTGCATACTTAAAACCCAGCAGCCAAGCGGCTCCTCAGATTGTAGCCACGCTAAATGAGGTCAGTGGAGACTCCTAATAAATGGTTGTGTCGCCAGAGCTCTCTGCTGCTGACTCGACTGACGAAATAATGAACCGCACAGGCTTGTTTGATTTCCTCTGGAGACTGCTGAGTGGGAGTCTGATCCTCATTCGGCCCTGGCTCCCACTAACCCAATCTCTCCGTCTCTGACCTACAGACAGTGTCTGCGTCGGCCTTTTTAGGAGCCATCTATGCACTGTGATTTATTATAAATTAAAACGCTGGGAGCTCGGATGCACGGCTTAAATGCCCTCTCTGACTACCTGGCCATGCTCCATACTGTCTGGGCTGGATTCCATTTCCTCCCATAGTCCAATGATGTCGGTGTTGCAGCTGACCAATAATTCACATGGAATTGTGTGTTTTCAAGGGGAAGGAGTTAGCGGCGTGTATTCATCACACTAAAATTAGACGAGCCGCACATATGAATATTATATATACACCACGATATGTGCTGCATGTGCATACCAAGTCTGCAGTCCAAACTGTAGATATAGTGCTTTTGGCTGGACTTCACCACACTGTGGTAGTAATTAGGGGTGCATGATATTATGGTGCAGAAGCCGGAGTAGCACGGTCATGAAAGAGCACAACAAATGCAGTGTTCTTCTTCTGGGAAGTCAGCAGCTTGGACGAGCATGCAGGCCGATGTGTCCTGGCAGGCCACCATAGGGGCAAACTAGTCATGGACCTAGTCATCATCATCTGGCCACACATTCCAACCCTATCTGTGCAGTAAACTGGATCTCCTTCTCTGGCTTATCAGCTTTGAGGAATGTTCTATCTCAGAGCCTCTTTCTATCTCTCGCTCTCTTTCCTCACTATCTTCTGGGCTCTTCTGACTCCTTGTAGGTTTTTCCCGCTTTTCTGGCCCCCTTTCTTCCAAATGACACAAAGCAGAAGCAGTCAATGGCCATTAAGATAAGGGGGGAAGGAGGTGGCAGGCGGCTCCTTGGAAAGACTGGAAGCCAAACATTTCTGATGCATGCAGTGTCACTATGCAAAAAGGCAGCATATTTCTTCAACTTTACACAAATCATGTAAATATAACATCTACAACAGTGGTGTCAAAGTCAAGGACCGTGGGCCAGATCCGGCCCGCATATGAATTATCTATGGCAGGAGTCACCAACCTTTTTGAAACCAAGAGCTACTTCTTGGGTACTGATTAATGCAAAGGGCTACCAGTTTGATACACACTTAAATAAATTGCCAGAAATAGCCAATTTGCTCAATTTACCTTTAACTCTATGTTATTATTAATAATTAATTATATTTACACTTAATTGAACGGTTTAAAAGGGGAGAAAACACGAAAAAAATGACAATTAAATTTTGAAACATAGTTTATCTTCAATTTCCACTCTTTAAAATTCAAAATTCAACCGAAAAAAAGAAGACAAAAACTAGCAAATTCGAATCTTTTTGAAAAAATTAAAAAAATAATTTATGGAACATCATTAGTAATTTTTCCTGATTAAGATTAATTTTAGAATTTTGATGACATGTTTTAAATAGGTTAAAATCCAATCTGCACTTTGTTAGAATATATAACAAATTGGACCAAGCTATATTTCTAACAAAGACAAATCATTATTTCTTCTAGATTTTCCAGAACAAAAATTTTAAAAGAAATTCAAAAGACTTTGAAATAAGATTTAAATTTGATTCTACAGATTTTCTAGATTTTCCAGAATAATTTTTTTGAATTTTAATCATAATAAATTTGAAGAGATATTTCACAAATATTCTTCGTCGAAAAAACAGAAGCTAAAATGAAGAATTAAATTAAAATGTATTTATTATTCTCTACAATAAAAATAAAAAAATTTACTTGAACATTGATTTAAATTGTCAGGAAAGAAGAGGAAGAAATTTAAAAGGTAAAAATGTATATGTGTTTAAAAATCCTAAAATAATTTTTAAGGTTGTATTTTTTCTCTAAAATTGTTTTTCTGAAAGTTATAAGAAGCAAAGTAAAAAAAAATAATGAATTTATTTAAACAAGTGAAGACCAAGTCTTTAAAATATTTTCTTGGATTTTCAAATTCTATTTTCTTCTTTTGTTTTATTTTAATTTGTATTATGTTTATAAACTCAGGAAATATGTCCCTGGACACATGAGGACTTTGAATATGACCAATGTATGATCCTGTAACTACTTGGTATCACATCGATACCCAAATTTGTGGTATCATCCAAAACCAATGTAAAGTATCAAAGAAGAGAAGAATAAGTGATTATTACATTTTAACAGAAGTGTAGATAGAACATGTTAAAAGAGAAAGTAAGCAGATATTAACAGTAAATGAACAAGTAGATTAATAATCCATTTTCTACCACTTGTCCTTAATAATTTAGTATATATAGTAATTTAGTTAAAATACAATATTTGATGATTGCTTATATTGACAAATGTAGCCCATCTTTTGTCATTTATTTTACTAAAACACATAGAAAGGCTAACCCTAATCAATCAATCAATCAATGTTTATTTATATAGCCCTAAATCACAAAAGTCTCAAAGGGCTGCACAAGCCACAACGACATCCTCGGCACAGAGCCCACACAAGGGACGTCGATGTGAATGACTATGAGAAACCTTGGGGAGGATCGCATATGTGGGTAACCCCCCCTCTAAGTACAGTCCCTAATCACTATGGACTGGACTCTCACTGTGATGTTGGATCCACTAGGGACTGTACTTAGAGGGGGGGTTACCCACATATGCGATCCTCCCCAAGGTTTCTCATAGTCATTCACATCGACGTCCCTTGTGTGGGCTCTGTGCCGAGGATGTCGTTGTGGCTTGTGCAGCCCTTTGAGACTTTTGTGATTTAGGGCTATATAAATAAACATTGATTGATTGATTGATTAGTGTTAGCCTTTCCATGTGTTATAGTAAAATAAATGACAAAAGATGGGCTACATTTGTCAATATAAGCAATCATCAAATATTGTATTTTAACTAAATTACTATATATACTAAATTATTAAGGACAAGTGGTAGAAAATGGATTATTAATCTACTTGTTCATTTACTGTTAATATCTGCTTACTTTCTCTTTTAACATGTTCTATCTACACTTCTGTTAAAATGTAATAATCACTTATTCTTCTCTTCTTTGATACTTTACATTAGTTTTGGATGATACCACAAATTTGGGTATCGATGTGATACCAAGTAGTTACAGGATCATACATTGGTCATATTCAAAGTCCTCATGTGTCCAGGGACATACTTCCTGAGTTTATAAACATAATACAAATTTAAATAAAACAAAAGAAGATTGTGTGGTGTTAAAACATATCGATGTAGTCATAGTAGTATCGACTAGATACGCTATAGTACGTGGTATCATTACAGTGGATGTTGTATGTTTGTTTATATTGTAGCGTCCCGGAAGAGTTGGTGCTGCAGGAAATTCTGGGAATTTGTTTTGTAGTGTTTATGTTGTGTTGCGCTGCAAATATTCTTCCAAAATGTGTTTGTCATTGTTGTTTAGTGTGGCTTCAGTACATGGCACATGTTTATGACAGTGTTGGCATTGTTCATACTGTTACCCTTAGTGTGACATGTATGGCTGTTGAGTAAGTATGCTCTTCATTCGCTCATGTGTAGTGTGTTCAAAATCAAGTTGATTGTGTCTATAGTTTATTGTCGGGCACAATGAGATCTTGGTTAGGCTGGGTTAATTATAGACAGTGTTGAGACTAACGTATTACAAAGTACTGTTACTGTAACACCGTTAGTTTCGGCGGTAACTAGTAATCTAACGCGTTATTTTTTATATTTAGTAACTCAGTTACCGTTACTACATGATGCGTTACTGCGTTTTTTTACGTTATTTTTTATGTAGTATCGGCTAGAAACAGAAGATCTGAGTGTGTTTTATTGGAGCGCTGCGGTGTCGTCCTTCTGAATATCTTGTGTCACAAGGAAGAGGCGCGCTGTGTGTGTGTCTGGGTGTGGGCAGGGAGGGAGGGGAGGGGTGCGCAGCAGCATTGGTGAGGGAGGGGCAGAGACAGAGAGAGAGAGTAATGATAAACGCGCATGCGTCGCCAGGCTCTGCTTTTTATCCATAGATTTATCAGATTAAATGTTTTATTATCTATAGCAGGGGTGTCAAAAGTGTGCCCCGGAGGCCATTTGCGGCCCACAGCTAATGTTTTAAAGGCCCACGGCACATTCTAAAAATACTGTTAAAATTAACAAAAACATAACAAAAGTGAAATAAAAAAGCTTAAAGGTGAAATGTAATTTAGAAAAAGTTGCAATGTTGACTAATAAAACAAAGCTGTTTTTTTTTCTTTCAAACTGTCATTGCTCAAAACATAATATTGAATCAAAATCAATGTTATTATGAATTATAGTACACACACTCTGTCAATTTTCTTATATACTCTTTCATTCTAGACTTCTAGAGTGTTTGATTATCACATCACTCTAAATGTATAGACTATAAAGTTCACAAACATAAAGAGGGATGCTAGTGGGCCAGGCCAATCTTTCCTTATCTTTAAACTAAAACTGGAGAAATGTGTAGAGTGTTCTGGGCTTCAGACATGATTTTATTTCAGAATTCCTTGAGGGAAAAAAACACCTAGTTAGGCTTTGTGTATGTAAAGTTAAAGTTAAAGTACTTCCTTGGTTTACAGCTATGTTGTTATTATGCTGTTTGTTACTTATGTATGTTATGTTGCAGCTATATTGCCATATTTTTGCTGAAAGGATTTAGTAGAGAACATCGACGATAAAGTTTGCAACTTTTGGTCGCTGATAAAAAAGCCTTGCCTGTACCGGAAGTAGCGTGACGTCACAGGTTGTGGAGCGCCTCACATCTGCACATTGTTTACAATCATGGCCACCAGCAGCGAGAGCGATTCGGACCGAGAAAGCGACGATTACTCCATTAATTTGAGCGAGGATTTCTTGACTCGGGACTTGAGGGCAAAGACTTGAGACTTACTTATGACTTGCAAAACAATGACTTGGTCCCACCTCTGCAAGAATGATAGAGAAGTAGTGAAACCTCTAAGTGTTCAAACTACAGAAGACTTGACAACATGGAATTGTTTAAAAGTTTGATGTAGTTACCATAGCAACATTATTGAGTGGATGCTTCACTGACAATTCTCTGGCACACATAGAAGCATCACATGCACCAAGCATGCATTTATTAGCACTGATCGCAACACAAAACGGCAACCAAAGAGTGTAACAGGACGGCAATCTCTATATTACATTGATGTTTAAAGGCCTACTGAAAGCCACTACTACCGACCACGCAGTCTGATAGTTTATATATCAATGATGGTAAATGGTAAATGGTAAATGGGTCGTACTTGTATAGCGCTTTTCTACCTTTTTGAGGAACTCAAAGCGCTTTGACACCATTTTTCACATTCACACATTCACACACACATTCACACACTGATGAAATCTTAACATTGCAACACATGCCAATACGGCCGGGTTAACTTATAAAGTGCAATTTTAAATTTCCTGCTAAACTTCCGGTTGAAAACGTCTATGTATGATGACGTTTGCGCGTGACGTCAATGGTTGAAGCGGAAGTATTGGGACACCATTGTATCCAATACAAACAGCTCTGTTTTCATCGCAAAATTCCACAGTATTCTGGACATCTGTGTTGGTGAATCTTTTGCAGTTTGTTTAATGAACAATGGAGACTGCAAAGAAGAAAGCTGTAGGTGGGATCGGTGTATTAGCGGCTGGCTGCAGCAACACAACCAGGAGGACTTTGACTTGGATAGCAGACGCGCTATCCGACGCTAGCCGCCGACCGCATCGATGATCGGGTGAAGTCCTTCGTCGCGCCGTCGATCGCTGGAACGCAGGTGAGCACGGGTGGTGATGAGCAGATGAGGGCTGGCTGGCGTAGGTGGAGAGCTAATGTTTTTAGCATAGCTCTGTAGAAGTCCCGTAGCTAAGTTAGCTTCAATTGCGTCGTTAGCAACAGCATTGCTAGGCTTCGCCAGGCTGGAAAGCATTAAACGTGTAGTTACAGGTCCATGGTTTAATAGTATTGTTGATCTTCTGTCTATCCTTCCAGTCAGGGGCTTATTTATTTTGTTTCTATCTGCATTTAAGCACGATGCTATCACGTTAGCTCCATAGCTAAAGTGCTTCACCGATGTATTGTCTTGGAGATAAAAGTCACTGTGAATGTCCATTTCGCTTTCTCGACTCTCATTTTCAAGAGGATATAGTATCCGAGGTGGTTTAAAATACAAATCCGTGATCCACAATAGAAAAAGGAGAAAGTGTGGAATCCAATGAGACCTTGTACCTAAGTTACGGTCAGAGCGAAAAAAGAAAGTCCTGCACTGCACTCTAGTCCTTCACTCGCACGTTCCTCATCCACAAATCTTTCATCCTCGCTCAAATTAATGGGGTAATCGTCGCTTTCTCGGTCCGAATCTCTCTCGCTGCTGGTGTAAACAATGAGGAAATGTGAGGAGCCTTTCAACCTGCGACGTCACGCTACTTCCGGTACAGGCAAGGCTTTTTTTATCAGCGACCAAAAGTTGCGAACTTTATCGTCGATGTTCTCTACTAAATCCTTTCAGCAAAAATATGGCAATATCGCGAATTGATCAAGTATGACACATAGAATGGATCTGCTATCCCCGTTTAAATAAGAACATTTCATTTCAGTAGGCCTTTAATTATAGCGTAAAGTCTTAGAACATGACTTGTTCACCATATAGCTGAAAACGGGAGCTGCTGCTGCATTGCTCAGACTGTTACACGACACTTCCACCAGTGCCAGAGGCAGTAAATCTGAAGAAAACCTTTCATCCCAGTTGGAGTTTCCATTGGTAATCTTCCACCAGTGCCGCAGCTATGGAGCAATTAAGGCCAAAAGGGGCAGAGCAGAACAGAAATTCAGTACAAAATATATGTTCATAACATTTTAGGTAATACAAATTTAAAGTGTTTGGGGATTTCCTTATATAAGCTACGCTAATACGGTACTACATCCGAAAAATGTTGACTTTGTAGAGTTTTTAGTCATGAGAACATGGCTTTACTGTGATCATGTTTGCGAGTCTGCACTCTCCTGCCACCATGCACATAGCCTCGCAGTATCAAAGCCCATCCATCCAGGGGTTTCTCTCCCGCCCTCTCAACCCGCTGTGATGACAGACTTCTGAGAGGAGCTCTTTGTTGGTAATTGAGCTTACCTCATTTTCAAAATACCAGAAGCTCTGCAAGTTAATAAAAAATGTGCCTATACCGGGGTATATATTTCTGGAGGAAGCCAAACAGCACTATGCGGTGAAAACAGTGCCGTCTTGTTGAATTGGAGCAAAAAGAGGGCTTGTGTTTTTCTACCAAAAGTTTTCTTTGGTCATGATTTTTTCCCCCTTCTGTGGTAACTACAGTTGGGACAATGCTGCCATCAGCCAACGTGTCAGTACTCTCCCCTCATTTATGCCTTTTAACATTTCTTAATATACAAAACCCAAAACCAGTGAAGTTGGCACGTTGTGTAATTCGTAAATAAAAAAACACAATACAATGATTTGCAAATCCTTTTCAACTTATATTCAATGGAATGGGTAAACCATACCATCACAGATGCTGGCTTTTCAACTTTGCGCCTCGAACAATCCGGATGGTTCTTTTCCTCTTTGTTCCGGAGGACACGACGTCCACAGTTTCCAAAAACTATTTGAAATGGGGACTCGTCAGACCACAGAACATTTTTACACTTTGCGTCAGTCCAAAGGCGTTTCTGGGTGTTGTTGATAAATGGCTTTGGCTTTGCATAGTAGAGTTTTAACTTGCACTTACAGATATAGCGACCAACTGTAGTTACTGACAGTGGTTTTCTGAAATGTTCCTGAGCCCATGTGGTGATATCCTTTACACACTGATGTTGCTTTTTGATGCAGTACCGCCTGAGGGATCCAAGGTCACGGGCATTCAATGTTACGTGCAGTGATTTCTCCAGATCCTCTTGATGATATTACAGACCTTAGATCAGTGGTTCTTAACATTGTTGGAGGTACCGAACCCACCAATTTCATATGCACATTCACCGAACCCTTCTTTAGTGAAAAAAATAATAATATACATTTTTCAAATTCAAGACAAAGTTATATGTTTTTGGTAACACTTTAGTATGGGGAACATATTCTAAGTAACAAAGACTTAATTTAGAGTTATTTGGACACTAGGGGAACATATTCGAAGTAACAAAGACTAAATTTAGAGTTATTTGGACACTAGGGGAACATATTCTAAGTAACAAAGACTTAATTTAGAATTATTTGGACACTAGGGAAACATATTCGAAGTAACAAAGACTAAATTTAGAGTTATTTGGACACTAGGGGAACATATTCTAAGTAACAAAGACCTAATTTAGAGTTATTTGGACACTAGGGGAACATATTCTAAGTAACAAAGACTTAATTTAGAGTTATTTGGACACTAGGGGAACATATTCTAAGTAACAAAGACTTAATTTAGAGTTATTTGGACACTAGGGGAAAATATTCTAAGTAACAAAGACTTCATTTAGAGTTATTTGGACACTATGGGAACATATTCTAAGTAACAAAGACTTAATTTAGAGTTATTTGGACACTAGGGGAACATATTCTAAGTAACAAAGACTTAATTTAGAGTTATTTGGACACTAGGGGAACATATTCGAAGTAACAAAGACTAAATTTAGAGTTATTTGGACACTAGGGGAACATATTCTAAGTAACAAAGACTTAATTTAGAGTTATTTGGACACTAGGGAAACATATTCGAAGTAACAAAGACTAAATTTAGAGTTATTTGGACACTAGGGGAACATATTCTAAGTAACAAAGACCTAATTTAGAGTTATTTGAACACTAGGGGAACATATTCTAAGTAACAAAGACTTAATTTAGAGTTATTTGGACACTAGGGGAACATATTCTAAGTAACAAAGACTTAATTTAGAGTTATTTGGACACCAGGGGAAAATATTCTAAGTAACAAAGACTTCATTTAGAGTTATTTGGACACTATGGGAACATATTCTAAGTAACAAAGACTTAATTTAGAGTTATTTGGACACTAGGGGAACATATTCTAAGTAACAAAGACTTAATTTAGAGTTATTGGGTTAGGGTCAGGGTTAGAGGGTTAGGGTTATAATAAGGCTATGCCAAAAAAGGCATTAATAAGTACTTAATAATGACTAGTTAAGAGCCAATATGTTACTAATTTGCATGTTAATAAGCAACTAATTAATGGTGAATATGTTCCCCATACTAAAATGTTACCATGTTTTTTTACTGGTGCATAAAATGAAGCGTGCATGAACTTCACCTTGTTCAAACAACAAAACCAACACAGTGCATAAACTCACAACAAATTACACACCTGCAAACCAGTCAGCTATTGCCGTATCCATAATACGCCGATAGGGAGAAGTTTGTATTTACACGATGAGTCGGGTGTGTTTTGAAATCCGCCGAACCCCTGAGGCCGACTCACCGAACACCTAGGGTTTGATCAAACCCAGGTTAAGAACCATTGCCTTAGATGGTGAAATCCCTAAATTCCTTCCAATAGCTGGTTGAGAAATGTTGTTCTTAAACTGTTGGACAATTTGCTCACGCATTTGTTGACAAAGTGGTGACCCTCGCCCCATCCTTGTTTGTGAATGACTGAGCATTTCATGGAAGCTGCTTTTACACCCAATCATGGCACCCACCTGTTCCCACTTAGCCTGTTCACCTGTGGCATGTTCCAAATAAGTGTTTGATGAGCATTCCTCAACTTTCTCAGTCTTTTTTGCCACTTGTGCCAGCTTTTTTTAAACATGTTGCACGCATCAAATTCCCAATGAGCTAATATTTGCAAAAAATAACAGTTTTTCGGTTCGAACGTTAAGTATCTTGTCTTTGCAGTCTATTTAATTGAACATAGGATGAAAAGGATTAGAAAATCATTGTATTCTGTTTTTTATTTACCATTAACACAACGTGCCAACTTCACTGGTTTTGGGTTTTGTGTATTAAGAAATGTTAAAAGGCATAAATGAGGGGAAAGTACTGATACGTTGCCAGAGGGTGGTTTATGGCAGCATCGTCCCAACTGACGGTTGATGATAATAAGCCTTTTGCGGCACCGTGTAGGGGGCATTCAGCAGTGCAGTTATCTGCAGCTTCATGTCAATATTTGCCTGTACTTATTTGACTGATGCATTGTTGTGTGTTACATTTTTTTTGGGGGGGAGGGACATTTGACATGTGTTTGATCGTACTTCTGGATTGTATATGTCAAAAATCTAATAAACAAACCATCTTTAATCCACATGTGCGATGCTGCATACAATAAATGTGACACCTCTGTCATTTGAAGGGTCTTTTTTTCTTAAGCATCCTCCACTCATCCAAGTCTTCCCCTACAATGTACAAACCCCGTTTCCATATGAGTTGGGAAATTGTGTTAGATGTAATTATAAACGGAATACAATGATTTGCAAATCATTTTTAACCCATATTCAGTTGAATATGCTACATAGACAACATATTTGATGTTCAAATTGATAAAAAAAAAAATGTTTGCAAATAATCATTAACTTTAGAATTTGATGCCAGCAACATGTGACAAAGAAGTTGGGAAAGGTGGCAATAAATACTGATAAAGTTGAGGAATGCTCATCAAACACTTATTTGGAACATCCCACAGGTGTGCAGGCAGATTGGGAACAGGTGGGTGCCATGATTGGGTATAAAAGTAGATTCCATGAAATGCTCAGTCATTCACAAACAAGGATGGGGCGAGGGTCACCACTTCGTCAACAAATGCATGAGCAAATTGTTGAACAGTTTAAGAAAAACCTTTCTCAACCAGCTATTGCAAGGAATTGAGGGATTTCACCATCTACGGTCCGTAATATCATCAAAAGGTTCAGAGAATCTGGAGAAATCACTGCACGTAAGCAGCTAAGCCCGTGACCTTCGATCCCTCAGGCTGTACTGCATCAACAGGCGACATCAGTGTGTAAAGGATATCACCACATCAATCAATCAATCAATCAATCAATGTTTATTTATATAGCCCTAAATCACTAGTGTCTCAAAGGGCTGTACAAGCCACAACGACATCCTCGGTGTCGAGTGGGTCTGATATAATATTGTGAAAGTCCAACACATCAGCGAAAGTCCAGTCCATGGTGGGGCCAGCGGGAACCATCCCGAGTGAAGACGGGTCAGCAGCGTAGAGATGTCCCCATCTGATGGACAGGCTAGCGGTCCACCCCGGAGCAGAGTAGAGAAGAAAAGAAAAGAAACGGCAGATCAACTGGTCTAAAAAGGGAGTCTATTTAAAGGCTAGAGTATACAAATGAGTTTTAAGATGAGACTTAAATGCTTCTACTGAGGTAGCATCTCTAACTTTTACCGGGAGGGCATTCCATAGTATTGGAGCCCGAATAGAAAACGCTCTGTAGCCCGCAGACTTTTTTTGGGCTCTGGGAATCACTAATAAGCCGGAGTTCTTTGAACGCAGATTTCTTGCCGGGACATATGGTACAATACAATCGTCAAGATAGGCAGGAGCTTGACCGTGTAATATTTTATACGTAAGTAGTAAAACCTTAAAGTCGCATCTTAGGTGCACAGGAAGCCAGTGCAAGTGAGCCAGTATAGGCGTAATATGATCAAACTTTCTTGTTTTTGTCAAAAGTCTAGCAGCCGCATTTTGTACCAGCTGTAATCTTTTAATGCTAGACATAGGGAGGCCCGAAAATAATACGTTACAGTAATCGAGACGAGATGTAACGAACGCATGGATAATGATCTCAGCATCGCTTGTGGACAAAATGGAACGAATTTTAGCGATATTACGGAGATGAAAGAAGGCCGTTTTAGTAACACTCTTAATGTGTGACTCAAACGAGAGAGTTGGGTCGAAGATAATACCTAGATTCTTTACCAAGTCGCCTTGTTTAATTGTTTGGTTGTCAAATGTTAAGGTGGTATTATTAAATAGATGTTGGTGTTGAGCAGGACCGATAATCAGCATTTCCGTTTTCTTAGCGTTGAGTTGCAAAAAGTTAGCGGACATCCATTGTTTAATTTCATTAAGACACGCCTCCAGCTGACTACAATCCGGCGTGTTGGTCAGCTTTAGGGGCATGTAGAGTTGGGTGTCATCAGCATAACAGTGAAAGCTAACACCGTATTTGCGTATAATGTCACCTAGCGGCAGCATGTAAATACTAAAGAGTGCAGGGCCAAGAACTGAACCCTGGGGAACTCCGCACGTTACCTTAACATAGTCCGAGGTCACATTGTTATGGGAGACACACTGCATCCTGTCAGTAAGATAAGAGTTAAACCAAGACAAGGCTAAGTCTGACATCCCAATACGCGTTTTGATACGCTCTAATAAAATATTATGATCAACAGTATCGAAAGCGGCGCTAAGATCAAGAAGCAGCAACATAGATGAAGCATCAGAATCCATCGTCAGCAATAGATCATTAGTCATTTTTGCGAGGGCTGTCTCCGTAGAGTGATTTGCCCTGAAACCGGATTGAAAAGGTTCACAGAGATTGTTAGTCACTAAGTGTTCATTTAGCTGCTGTGCGACAATTTTTTCGAGAATTTTCGAGATAAACGGAAGGTGGGACACCGGCCGGTAGTTCACCATGAGGTCAGGATCGAGGTTAGGTCTTTTGAGTAGAGGATGAATAACCGCTTTTTTGAATGCTAGAGGAACAGTACCAGAGGAAAGTGATAGGTTTATAATATTTAACACTGATGGACCTAATAAAACAAAAAGCTCCTTGATAAGTTTCCCAGGAAGATGGACTGATACAAAGTGGAGAAGTGTTCTGTGGTCTGACGAGTCCACATTTCAAATTGTTTTTGGAAACTGTGGACGTCGTGTCCTCCCGACCAAAGAGGAAAAGAACCATCCGGATTGTTATAGGCGCAAAGTGTAAAAGCCAGCATGTGTGATGGTATGGGGGTGTATTAGTGCCCAAGACATGGGTAACTTACACATCTGTGAAGGCACCATTAATGCTGAAAGGTACATACAGGTTTTGGAGCAACATATGTTGCCATCCAAGCAACGTTACCATGGACGCCCCTGCTTATTTCAGCAAGACAATGCCAAGCCACGTGTTACATCAACGTGGCTTCATAGTAAAAGAGTGCGGGTACTAGACTGGCCTGCCTGTAGTCCAGACCTGTCTACCATTGAAAATGTGTGGCGCATTATGAAGCCTAAAATAGCACAACGGAGACCCCCGGACTGTTGAACAACTTAAGCTGTACATCAAGCAAGAATGGGAAAGAATTCCACCTGAAAAGCTTCAAAAATGTGTCTCCTCAGTTCCCAAACGTTTACTGAGTGTTGTTAAAAGGAAAGGCCATGTAACACAGTGGTGAACATGCCCTTTCCCAACTACTTTGGCACGTGTTGCAGCCATGAAATTCTAAGTTAATTAATATTTGCAACAAAAAAAAAAAAGTTTATGAGTTTGAACATCAAATATGTTGTCTTTGTAGCATATTCAACTGAATATGGGTTGAAAAGGATTTGCAAATCATTGTATTCCGTTTATATTTACATCTAACACAATTTCCCAACTAATATAGAAACGGGGTTTGTACCTGGAAAAGGGCCAGTGTTGTTAATTTGGTGTGATTATTAAGGTAAATACCGCACAGGCCATGGTGCTGGAGCTAATGAGCAGTGCAAAGCTGGCTGTGCCACCCAGAGCCTCCCGTCCCGGCCATTACATGAACTAGAGAGTGGAAAATGGCTCTCGGCTTTTTGCAAGCATTAATTGAAGACATGAACAAAGCTGTCTCTGATCAGAATCAGGGATGCTTACACTGGGAAGATCTCAGTCGCAGACTAAAAAAAGTACAGACTCGTCCGACTCAGGAACAGAACGTCTATTTACAGTAGATGTTGCAGGACAGCATGTTGTATTCAGGACCCGAGGTGTGCTAAACAAAATGACTTGATGATATACGGTGTGTAATTATCTAGCAGCATCTATTGTAAATGCACAAGTTCGTATTTATATGAACTGATGTGCTCTAAGGGACTTCTTTTAGCCATGTTTATTCAAGAAATGGTATCCGACAGCTTTGTGGGTGGTAGTACTTCTGTTCAGGAAGGGCATTGCAAACAAACATAAGGGACAAACAAGACTCTTAAGACACCAAAGAACAAACTTGAACTCTTCAAGGAATAGCATCCCTCTTTAGTTAAGGCAAGGACTATCGGTCATCTTGCAACTCAGTCAAGACCGTGAGAGACTAGAAGGTTTAGGAGTTCCTATGTTTAGATGACTTTGAGGGTTTTCCTCTATAGCCTTTGCTAAATTGTCCAAACATGACCACACTGGCATTCATTTGCACTCCATCTCAACACAGCGTATCCTGACCACACAGTGACAATGTTGTTTTTTTTCTGGGAGATCCTAAGGAGATGGCTGGCAAAAAATTTTGAAACTGAATGAACAGATTACACAGAACAACCAGAGGCTACATTTTGATCTTGAAAAAGGAGAGAAATCTCACTCCACAGTTTTAAGTTTCAGCTGAAAAAGGCTCTGAGAAGAGACTGGCCTCAGGTTGGAAGAACGTTCAGTGGCAGATAATGTTTATTATGTTTCCTACAATCTTAAAGACACCAGTCTGCTTCATATTTAAACTTTTTACACAGCCAGTTAAAGCTGACAATGCTTTACTTCGGTATCAATATTTATAAATTCATTACTTATTACAGAACAAACTGTCTACAAACTATTACCATATTTTTCCTGGGCCATAGGGCGCACCGGATTATAAGATGCACTGCTGATGAGCGGGTCTATTCAGGTCTTTATTCGTACAAAAAGGGCACCGGATTATAAGGCGCATTAAATGAGTCATATAATGTTTTTATCTACAAACCTCGTTTCCATATGAGTTGGGAAATTGTGTTACATATAAATATAAACGGAATACAATGATTTGCAAATCATTTTCAACCCATATTCAGTTGAATATGCTACAAAGACAACATATTTGATGTTCAAACTGATAAACTTTTTTTTTTTTGCAAATAATCATTAACTTTAGAATTTGATGCCAGCAACACGTGACAAAGAAGTTGGGAAAGGTGGCAATAAATACTGATAAAGTTGAGGAATGCTCATCAAACACTTATTTGGAACATCCCACAGGTGAACAGGCTAATTGGGAACAGGTGGGTGCCATGATTGGGTATAGAAGTAGATTCCATGAAATGCTCAGTCATTCACAAACAAGGATGGGGCGAGGGTCACCACTTTGTCAACAAATGCGTGAGCAAATTATTGAACAGTTTAAGAAAAACCTTTCTCAAGCATCTATTGCAAGGAATTTAGGGATTTCACCATCTACGCTCCGTAATATCATCAAAGGGTTCAGAGAATCTGGAGAAATCACTGCACGTAAGCAGCTAAGCCCGTGACCTTCCATCCCTCAGGCTGTACTGCATCAACAAGCGACATCAGTGTGTAAAGGATATCACCACATGGGCTCAGGAACACTTCAGAAACCCACTGTCAGTAACTACAGTTGGTCGCTACATCTGTAAGTGCAAGTTAAAACTCTCCTATGCAAGGCGAAAACCGTTTATCAACAACACCCAGAAACGCCGTCGGCTTCGCTGGGCCTGAGCTCATCTAAGATGGACTGATACAGAGTGGAAAAGTGTTCTGTGGTCTGACGAGTCCACTTTTCAAATTGTTTTTGGAAACTGTGGACGTCGTGTCCTCCCGACCAAAGAGGAAAAGAACCATCCGGATTGTTGTAGGCGCAAAGTTGAAAAGCCAGCATCTGTGATGGTATGGGGGTGCATTAGTGCCCAAGGCATGGGTAACTTACACATCTGTGAAGGCACCATTAATGCTGAAAGGTACATACAGGTTTTGGAACAACAAATGCTGCCATCTAAGTGCCGTCTTTTTCATGGACGCCCCTGCTTATTTCAGCAAGACAATGCCAAGCCACATTCAGCACGTGTTACAACAGCGTGGCTTCGTAAAAAAAAGAGTGTGGGTACTTTCCTGGCCCGCCTGCAGTCCAGACCTGTCTCCCATTGAAAATGTGTGGCGCATTATGAAGCGTAAAATACGACAGCGGAGACCCCGGACTGTTGAACGACTGAAGCTCTACAAAAAACAAGAATGGGAAAGAATTCCACTTTCAAAGCTTCAACAATTAGTTTCCTGTAGGGATGTCCGATAATGGCTTTTTGCCGATATCCGATATTCCGATATTGTCCAAATCTTTAATTACCGATACCGATATCAACCAATACCGATATATACAGTCGTGGAATTAACACATTATTATGCCTAATTTGGACAACCAGGTATGGTGAAGATAAGGTCCTTTTTTAAAAAATTAATAAAATAAATTAAGATAAATAAATTAAAAACGTTTTCTTGAATAAAAAAAGAAAGTAAAACAATAAAAAAACAGTTACATAGAAACTAGTAATTAATGAAAATGAGTAAAATTAACTGTTAAAGGTTAGTACTATTAGTGGACCAGCAGCACGCACAATCATGTGTGCTTACGGACTGTATCCCTTGCAGACTGTATTGATATATATTGATATATAATGTAGGAAGCAGAATATTAATAACAGAAAGAAACAACCATTTTGTGTGAATGAGTGTAAATGGGGGAGGGATGTTTTTTGGGTTGGTGCACTAATTGTAAGTGTATCTTGTGTTTTTTATGTTGATTTAGCCCTTTGAGACACTTGTGATTTAGGGCTATATAAATAAACATTGATTGATTGATTGATTGATTTAATAAAAAAATTAAAAAATAAATTAAAAAACGATACCGATAATAAAAAAACTGATACCAATAATTTCCGATATTACATTTTAAAGCTTTTATCGGCCGATAATATCAGCAGGCTGATATTATCAGACATCTCTAGTTTCCTCAGTTCCCAAACGTTTATTGAGTGTTGTTAAAAGGAAAGGCCATGTAACACAGTGGTGAACATGCCCTTTCCCAACTACTTTGGCACGTGTTGCAGCCATGAAATTCTAAGTTAAATATTATTTGCAAAAAAAAAAAAAGTTTATGAGTTTGAACATCAAATATGTTGTCTTTGTAGTGCATTCAACTGAATATGGGTTGAAAAGGATTTGCAAATCATTGTATTCCGTTTATATTTACATCTAACACAATTTCCCAACTCATATGGAAACGGGGTTGGTACATAAGGATTGTGAATGATGGGTAAAATTTCCCCAAAAAAAGTGCAGTTTCCCATTAAGGCAACATTGCTTAAAGGCCTACTGAAACCCACTACTACCGACCACGCAGTCTGATAGTTTATATATCAATGATGAAATCTTAACATTGCAACACATGCCAATACGGCCGGGTTAACTTATAAAGTGCAATTTTAAATTTCCCACTAAACTTCCGGTTGAAAATGTCTATGTATGATGACATATGCGCGTGACGTCAATGGTTGGAACGGAAGTATGCGGACACATTGTATCCAATACAAAAGCTCGGTTTTAATCGCAAAATTCCACAGTATTCTGGACATCTGTGTTGGTGAATCTTTTGCAATTTGTTTAATGAACAATGAAGACTGCAAAGAAGAAAGTTGTAGGTGGGATCTGTGTATTAGCGGCGGACTACAGCAACACAACCAGGATGACTTTGAGATGGATAGCAGACGCGCTAGCCGCCGAACTCACCTTAACTTCCTCCGTCTCCGGGACGCAGACCACATCTGTGATCGGGTGAAGTCCTTCGTCGCACCGTCGATCGCTGGAACGCAGGTGAGCACGGGTGTTGATGAGCAGATGAGGGCTGGCTGGCGTAGGTGGATAGCTAATGTTTTTAGCATAGCTCTGTGAGGTGCGGTTGCTAAGTTAGCTTCAATGGCGTCGTTAGCAACAGCATTGTTAAGCTTCGCCAGGCTGGAAAGCATTAACCGTGTAGTTACAGGTCCATGGTTTAATAGTATTGTTGATTTTCTATCCATCCTTCCAGTTGAGGGGTTTATTTCTTTTGTTTCTATCTGCAGTTAAGCCCGATGCTATCACGTTAGCTCCGAAGCTAAAGTGTTTGCCGATGTATTGTCGTGGAGATAAAAGTCACTGTGAATGTCCACTTCGCGTTCTCGACTCTCATTTTCAAGAGGATAAAGTATCCGAGGTGGTTTAAAATACAAATCCGTGATCCACAATAGAAAAAGGAGAGAGTGTGGAATCCAATGAGCCCTTGTACCTAAGTTACGGTCAGAGCGAAAAAAGACATGTCTTGCACTGCATTCTAGTCCTTCACTCTAACGTCCCACATCCACGAATCTTTCATCCTCGCTCAAATTAATGGGGTAATCGTCGCTTTCTCGGTCCGAATCGCTCTCGCTGCATTGTAAACAATGGGGAAATGTGAGGAGCCTTTCAACCTGCGACGTCACGCTACTTCCGGTACAGGCAAGGCTTTTTTTTTATCAGCGACCAAAAGTTGCGAACTTTATCGTCGATGTTCTCTACTAAATCCTTTCAGCAAAAATATGGCAATATCGCGAAATGATCAAGTATGACACATAGAATGGATCTGCTATCCCCGTTTAAATAAGAGCATTTCATTTCAGTAGGCCTTTAAGTGAGCGTTGTGCTCCTTTGAGACTCATCTCCCTGTGCTGCACAAGTTTAATTAAGCGTGTGGCCGGCGACACTGTAGAGCAAATTCCTGTCACAGTATTGTCCTCCTTTGCGAGGCTGCTCCTGCAGGAGAGCACTTAGCCGTGTTTACAGCAGCGCAGGTTCAAAGAAAGGCCAGCAGCACAATAGAGCTACGCAAGTTGGCCCGAGCACTGCTGCGACAAACATAGCAAGGATACGGGACAAAGATATAGACTGCTAAAGAATAAGGAAATCACCTATCCGCCCCGTCGCTCCATTTCACTAAATTGAACTCCGACAAAAACATTTTGCTACACAGCGGGGATATTAGCCAGAGGGTCGAGGTATTTGTTTTACTTGAACTAATTGTAATTGCTACAAAAACATTCAACACAGGAGTCGAAAACATTCTGTGTTGAATCCAAAATATTTTCCTTGCAAACATGAGTCTGTGATAACATACAGTCAAGGAGGATATGCCTTTTTTTTCCGTCAGCCATTGGCTGGATGACCGGGTGGGGTCATAAGAGTGGCGTTGTAAGAGCGGTGGTTAGTTAGATCAACGTACAAGACTTGATGGTTTTAAGACGTTTCACTTCACGCGAGCTTCCCGTCATTAGAGGAGAAATCTGTGCATATTTTGGCGTCAGTGCTGGCCGAGTGCAGACATGGAGGCCACATTAAAGGGGAGTGTGGGTGTTGAGTAAATATTTGCCGAACAGATTCATCACCTGCTCAGCATTTAGCTTGATTGTGGGCCGAGCCTGACCGTCAAATACGGTCAGGGTTGGCCTTCTCACCCCTGTGACCTGTCCTTCAGCCTCCCCAACGCCAACGCTTTAATCCGGCTAACCTGGTCAAAACCACCAGACCTCCTTCAGAACAAGCTGCTGACTCTGTGCACGCCACTGGCCTCTATAAATAGACATTTCATTGAGGAGCCGCGGGCTGAATGGGAGGTATTGTAAACAGCGGGGCAGTCTCTAAGCCTCTCAGGGGCTAACCTGGGAAAGTGATGGAAAGTGACGCGCTGCAGCCAGGAGGCATGCAGTACAATAACAAACTGACACTGTTAGAATAATCATGTACACTACCGTTCAAAAGTTTGGGGTCACCCAAAGAATTTTGTGGAATAGCCTTCATTTCTAAGAACAAGAATAGACTGTCGAGTTTCAGATGAAAGTTCTCTTTTTCTGGGCCATTTTGAGCGTTTAATTGACCCCACAAATGTGATGCTCCAGAAACTCAATCTGCTCAAAGAAGGTCAGTTTTGTAGCTTCTGTAACGAGCTAAACTGTTTTCAGATGTGTGAACATGATTGCACAAGGGTTTTTCTAATCATCAATTAGCCTTCTGAGCCAATGAGCAAACACATTGTACCATTAGAACACTGGAGTGATAGTTGCTGGAAATGGGCCTCTATACACCTATGTAGATATTGCACAAAAACCAGACATTTGCAGCTAGAATAGTCATTTACCACATTAGCAATGTATAGAGTGTATTTCTTTAAAGTTAAGACTAGTTTAAAGTTATCTTCATTGAAAAGTACAGTGCTTTTCCTTAAAAAACAAGGACATTTTAATGTGACCCCAAACTTTTGAACGGTAGTGTATACATATATATATTATCACACAACTTCAGTATGCTTAAAGGCCTACTGAAAGCCACTACTACCGACCACGCAGTCTGATAGTTTATATATCAATGATGAAATCTTAACATTGCAACACATGCCAATACGGCCGGGTTAGCTTATAAAGTGCAATTTAAAATTTCCCGCTAAACTTCCGGTTGAAAACGTCTTTGTATGATGACGTATGCGAGTGACGTCACTAGTTAAACGGAAGTATTGGTACACCTTTGAATCCAATACAAAAAGCTCTGTTTTCATCTCAAAATTCCACAGTATTCTGGACATCTGTGTTGGTGAATCTTTGCAATTTGTTTAATGAACAATGAAGACTGCAAAGAAGAAAGTTGTAGGTGGGATCGGTGTATTAGCTGCTGCTGCAGCAACACAACCAGGAGGACTTTGACTTGGATAGCAGACGCGCTAGCCGACGCTAGCCGCCGACCGCACGGATGATCGGGTGAAGTCCTTCGTCCTTCCGTCGATCGCTGGAACGCAGGTGAGCACTGGTGTTGATGAGCAGATGAGGGCTGGCTGGCGTAGGGTGGAAGCGCTAATGTTTTTATCATAGCTCTGTGAGGTCCCGTTGCTAAGTTAGCTTCAATGGCGTCGTTAGCGACAGCATTGTTAATCTTCGCCAAGCTGGAAAGCATTAACCGTGTAGTTACATGTCCATGGTTTAATAGTATTGTTGATTTTCTCTCTATCCTTCCAGTCAGGGGTTTATTTATTTTGTTTATATCTGCATTTGAGCCCGATGCTATCACGTTAGCTCCGTAGCTAAAGTGTTTCGCCGATGTATTGTCATGGAGATAAATGTCACTGTGAATGTCCATTACACGTTCTCGACTCTCATTTTCAAGAGGATATAGTATTCGAGGTGGTTTAAAATACAAATCCGTGATCCCACAATAGAAAAAGGAGAAAGTGTGGAATCCAATGAACCCTTGTACCCAAGTTACGGTCAGAGCGAGAAAAGATACGTCCTGCACTGCACTATAGTCCTTCACCCTCACTTTCCTCATCCACAAATCTTTCATCCTCGCTCAAATTAATAGGGTAATCGTCGCTTTCTCGGTCCCGAATCTCTCTCGCTGCTGGTGTAAACAATAGGGAAATGTGAGCAGCACTCCAGCTTGTGACGTCACGCTACTTTCCGGTAGGGGCAAGGCTTTTTTTTATCAGCGACCAAAAGTTGCGAACTTTATCGTCGTTGTTCTCTACTAAATCCTTCCAGCAAAAATATGGCAATATCGCAAAATGATCAAGTATGACACATAGAATGGATCTGCTATCCCCGTTTGAATAAAAAAAAAAAATTTCAGTAGGTCTTTAAAGTCTGTTGCTATAGTCTTTAGCTATTGTGCTCAAGTTGTACTTTTTCTATCTGTGCAAGGACAAAACTTCTTGTCTGAGGTGTGGCCTCAGCCGCAGATGTTATCTTTGTTTTAGCCCGCCAACAGCCAAGGACTTCAAGGACCTCAACGAAGATAAAAACGACAGCACACAGACGAAGCAGAGACAAGGCGAAATCACAAGGCCCCCAGCACATTCCACCAGCACATGTGTGACCACTTCTTTTAGAGGTGGCCTCAGTGATGTTGACTGTGGAACTCCTGAATAAATAGAGGGACGCGGGAGCTGAACCTTAGAGCGTAGGGCGAGCCTGTGACTAAGTGTGCAGCTCCATGCGTTCTCCTCATGAGCTAAATTGAACTGTGTCTCTGCATGATTCCTTGCTTCTCGTCTGATTAATAGATGTCATCAGTGTTTGAACTTGACAGACACCACCGGGCCACTGTCCTTAACTTTGCCTGTAAAGGTTTTGTTACGTTGGCGGCGCATGGCTGCGCTGGTAGTGTTCATCACAAGGCAGAAAACAAGCTGGTGCAGCGTGCAGGGAGGCTTAAGCCTTTTAATATCTTTTTAATAATACCACCTTAACATTTGACAACCACATAATTACACTGCAAAAAGTCAGTGTTCAAAAACAAGAAAAAATAACACAAAAATGAGGGGTATTTTATTTGAACTAAGCAAAATTATCTGCCAATAGAACAAGAAAAGTTGGCTTGTCAAGACTTTCCA
This sequence comes from Entelurus aequoreus, assembly GCF_033978785.1. Classification (NCBI taxonomy): domain Eukaryota; kingdom Metazoa; phylum Chordata; class Actinopteri; order Syngnathiformes; family Syngnathidae; genus Entelurus; species Entelurus aequoreus. The sequence continues at coordinate 49,721,220 of NC_084740.1, forward strand.
AAACAAGTAAAATTAGCTAACCTCAATGAACCCAAAAATACCTTAAAATAAGTATATTCTCACTAATAACAAGTGCACTTTTCTTGGTTGAACAAAAAAAAAAGAGACCTTTTTGCTCAATATGTTGAAAAATATTCTTAAATGAAGTAAATGCTAGTGCCATTATCTTGACATAATGATATGCGCTCGGCATTACATTTCTTGAAACCAGCAAACTTATACTAAAAACTAATTTATTGTTCTCAATGGAAAGGCAACAAGGCAACCGCTTGTTACTCTCGGGGTCTCCTAGCCGCTTAGGCAAATCATATGGTTTAAAAATGTATTTTTCCATCGACAACATGACGTCATCGCGACAAGTGCGTGCTCTTTCAGTCAGATAGTGCGCATATATACAGCCAGGCCCCCGGCCAAATTTGTTTTTATTGTAATTTTGAGGAATTTACCTGAATGTGCATGAACTATTTCTGTTCAAAATTGTTAGAAATGTCACATGTTTAAATGTTTAAATATTAACTGTCAGTTTACTGTACTGTGCCAACTGTACTACTATATGAGTGCATATTTTCTCTTGTTTCATTGAAAATAAAACAGCAAAGTCCATTTGGCTGTCATCTGTTTTAATTATGAGACACAATTGTGTCAAAATCATGACAAATTATTACTTTAAAAAAGTAGTTTTATACTTGTGAGTGTTGATGACACAGCTCTGCAACAGTTGATATTCTAGTTTCAAGCATATTTTACTCAATATAGGTCATCAAATCTCAGCAACAAGCTGTAATATCTTACTGAGATCATTTAGGACCAAAACCCTTAAAACAAGTAAAACACTCTAACATAAAATCTGCTTAGTGAGAAGAATTATCTTATCGGACAGAAAATAAGGAAATATCTTATTTGAGATATTTCATCTTACTTAGATTTCACTTTTTGCAGTGTACACAAGGCGACTCGGTAAAGAATCTGGGTATTATCTTCCACCCAACTCTCTCGTTTGAGTCACACATTAAGAGTGTCACTAAAACGGCCTTCTTTCATCTCCGTAATATCGCTAAAATTCGTTCCATTTAGTCCACTTGCGACGCTGACATCATTATTCATGCGTTCGTTACGTCTCGTCTCGATTACTGTAACGTATTATTTTGGGGTCTCCCTATGTCTAGCATTAAAAGATTACAGTTGGTACAAAATGCGGCTGCTAGACTTTTGACAAGAACAAGAAAGTTTGATCATATTACGCCTATACTGTACATACCTTTATATACATATATACATACATATATACCTATACTGGCTCACCTGCACTGGCTTCCTGTGCACTTAAGATGTGACTTTAAGGTTTTACTACTTCCATATAAAATACTACACGGTCTAGCTCCATCCTATCTTGCTGATTGTATTGTACCATATGTGCCGGCAAGAAATCTGCCTTCAAAGAACTCCGGCTTATTAGTGATTCCCAGAGCCCAAAAAAAGTATGCGGGCTATAGAGCGTTTTCTATTGGGGCTCCAGTACTATGGAATGTTCTAGAGGTAACAGTTAGAGATGCTACCTCAGTAGAAGCATTTAAGTCCCATCTTAAAACTCATTTGTATACTCTAGCCTTTAAATAGACCCCCTTTTTAGACCAGTTGATCTGCCGTTTCTTTTCTTTTCTCCTCTGCCCCCCTCTCCCTTGTGGAGGGGGAGTTACACAGGTCCGGTGGCCATGGATGAAGTGCTGGCTGTCCAGAGTCGGGACCCGGGGTGGACCGCTCGCCTGTGCATTGGTTGGGGACATCTCTGCGCTGCTGACCCGTCTCCACTCGGGATGGTCTCCTGCTGGCCCCACTATGGACTGGACTCTCACTATTATGTTTGATCCACTATGGACTGGACTCTCACTATTATGTTAGATCCACTATGGACTGGACTCTCACTATTATGTTAGATCCACTATGAACTGGACTCTCACTATTATGTTAAATCCACTATGAACTGGACTCTCACACTATTATGTTAGATCCACTATGGACTGGACTCTCACTATTATGTTAAATCCACTATGAACTGGACTCTCACACTATTATGTTAGATCCACTATGGACTGGACTCTTACTATTATGTTAGATCAACTATGGACTGGACTTTTACTATTATGTTAGATCCACTATGGACTGGACTCTCACTATTAGGTTAGATCCACTATGGACTGGACTCTCACTATTATGTTAGATCCACTATGGACTGGACTCTCACACTATTATGTTAGATCCACTATGGACTGGACTCTCACTATTATGTTAGATCCACTATGGACTGGACTCTCACTATTATGTTAGATCCACTATGGACTGGGCTCTCACACTATTATGTTAGATCCACTATGGACTGGACTCTCACACTATTATGTTAGATCCACTATGGACTGGACTCTCACTATTATGTTAGATCCACTATGGACTGAACTCTCACTATTATGTTAGATCCACTACGGACTGGACTCTCACACTATTATGTTAGATCCACTATAGACTGGACTCTCACTATTATGTTAGATCCACTATGGACTGGACTCTCACACTATTATGTTAGATCCATTATGGACTGGACTCTCACTATTATGTTCGATTCACTATGGACTGGACTCTCACACTATTATGTTAGATCCACTATGGACTGGACTCTCACTAATATGTTAGATCCACTATGGACTGGACTCTCACTATTATGTTAGATCCACTATGGACTGGAATCTCACTATTATGTTAGATCCACTATGGACTGGACTCTCACACTATTATGTTAGATCTACTATGGACTGGACTTTCACACTATTATGTTAGATCTACTATGGACTGGACTCTCATTATTATGTTAGATCCACTATGGACTGGACTCTCACTATTATGTTAGATCCACTATGGACTGGACTCTCACTATTATGTTAGATCCACTATGGACTGGGCTCTCACACTATTATGTTAGATCCACTATGGACTGGACTCTCACATTATTATGTTAGATCCACTATGGACTGGACTCTCACTATTATGTTAGATCCATTATGGACTGGACTCTCACTATTATGTTAGATCCACTATGGACTGGACTCTCACACTATTATGTTAGATCCACTATTGACTGGACTCTCACTATTATGTTAGATCAACTATGGACTGGACTTTTACTATTATGTTAGATCCACTATGGACTGGACTCTCACTATTAGGTTAGATCCACTATGGACTGGACTCTCACTATTATGTTAGATCCACTATGGACTGGACTCTCACACTATTATGTTAGATCTACTATGGACTGGACTCTCACACTATTATGTTAGATCTACTATGGACTGGACTCTCATTATTATGTTAGATCCACTATGGACTGGACTCTCACACTATTATGTTAGATCTACTATGGACTGGACTCTCACACTATTATGTTAGATCTACTATGGACTGGACTCTCATTATTATGTTAGATCTACTATGGACTGGACTCTCACTATTATGTTAGATCCACTCTGGACTGGACTTTCACAATATTATGTCAGACCCACTCGACCTCCATTGCATCCCACATCTGCGGTCCTCTCCAAAGTTTCTCATAGTCATTCATATTGACATCCCACTGGGGTGAGTTTTTCCTTGCCCTTATGTGGGATCAGAACCGAGGATATCGTTGTGACTTGTGCAACCCTTTGAGACATATGTGATTTAGGGCTATATAAATAAACATTGCTTGATTGATTGATTGATTGATAATAAATTAAACGCAGGACAAAAAAATACAAAACTGAGGACGCTAACAAGCGTGGAGCTAAAAAAAAACAAAATGCCACCAAGGGTGAAAAACGAGGAATGCTAGTGTGTAGAAAAAAAATCACTAGAGCGCGGAGAAAAACCAGGCGAATGTAATTGTTGCCTGTAGCAAACATTAACCCAGCAACTATTGCTGGGTGACAGGAAACTATAAAGCGGAGTGATTAACCAAAACACCTGGTGGGAACACTAATTGCTAAACTAAGACAGGTGAGGAGAATCAGTGCCCATGGAAACCAACAGTAAACAGGGAAAGAGGGTGCACCCAGGAAACAGACTAAAACCTACCAAACACACTGCAAAAAGTGAAATCTAAGTAAGATGAAATATCTCAAATAAGGCTGAAATTTGCTTATTTTCTGTCTGATAAGATCATTCTTATGGAGATTTTATGTTAGAGTGTTTTACTTGTTTTAAGTGTTTTGGTCCTAAATGATCTCAGTAAGATATTACAGCTTGTTGCTGAGATTTGATGACCTATATTGAGTAAAACATGCTTGAAACTAGAATATCAACTGTTGCAAAGCTGTGTCATCAACACTCACAAGTATAAAACGGCTTTTTCAAAGTAATAATTTCGTATTTCAAGCATGAAAAAAAAATCATGACTTTGACACAATTGTGTCTCATAATTAAAACAGATGACAGCCAAATGAACTTTGCTGTTTTATTTTCAATGAAACAATAGAAAATAAGTACTCATATAGTAGTACAGTTGGCACAGTACAGTAAACTGACAGTTAATATTTAAACATTCAACATTTCTAACAATTTTGAACAGAAATAGTTCATGCAAATTCAGATAAATTCTTCACAATTACAATTAAAAAAAATGGTCACAACTTGGCACGATGATGTCATGTTATCGATGGAAAAATGCATTTTTAGACCATATGATTTGCCTGAGCGGCTAGGAGACCCCGAGAGTAACAAGCGGTTGCCTTGTTGCCTTTCCATTAAGAACAATAAACTAGTTTTTAGTATAAGTTTGCTGGTTTCAAGAAATGTAATGCCGAGCGCATATCATTATGTCAAGTTAATGGCACTAGCATTTACTTCATTTAAGAAAAAAAAGGTCTCATATTTGGTTTTTCTTTAAAGAAAAGTGCACTTGTTATTAGTGAGAATATACTTATTTTAAGGTATTTTTGGGTTCGCTGAATTTAGCTAATTTAAATTGTTTTGGAAAGTCTTGACAAGCCAAATTTTCTTGTTCTATTGGCAAATAATTTTGCTTAGTTCAAGTAAAATACCCCTCATTTTTGTATCTTTTTTTCTTGTTTTTGAACACTGACTTTTTGCAGAGCATAAATCATGCCATGACCCGGGTGACGGATCATGACAGGTTTTTGTGTAACAACCACACTGAAATCCTTAGATCAGGGGTGTCCAAAGTGCGGCCCGGGGGCCATTTGCGGCCCGCAGCTAATTGTTTACCGGCCCGCCACACATTCTGGAAATACTATTGTAAAAATAAAAAAGAACATTAAAAAAAGTGGAATGAGGTGAAATCTAATGAGAAAAAGTTGGTAGAGTGGCTGTGCCAGCAATCGGAGTGTTGCTGGTTACTGGGGTTCAATTCCCACCTTCTACCTTCCTAGTCATGTCCGTTGTGTCCTTGGGCAAGACACTTCTCCCTTTGCCTCTGATGGCTGCTGGTTAGCGCCTTGCATGGCAGCTCCCGCCATCAGTGTGTGAATGTGTGTGTGAATGGGTAAATGTGGAAATACTGTCAAAGCGCTTTGAGTACCTTGAAGGTAGAAAAGCGCTATACAAGTACAACCCATTTATCATTTATCATAATGTTGACACAAAAGCTGCCATGCAGGCTGTTTTTTTTTCTTTTGTCTTTTTTTCTTTTTCTTTTTTTGCCATTGCTCAAAAAAAAACAATGACAAAAAATCCATGTTATAATGAATTATTTTCAGGGCTCCAATTACTTCAAATATTTCACTTTAAAATGTTTTATGTGGTAAATATTGCATATATTGTGTAGTTGCCATATAAAAACATCAAAGTTTTCTTTGAAAAAAGCGCATAAAACAAACAAAATAATAGTTCCAGCATAAAATGGACAGATATATCTGAAGTTGATCTCGTAACTTAAGTGTTGAAAGTAAAAGAAAAACCTAATAAAAATGTATTACTTTATGAGTGGGGCATCTTTTGGATCCCAAATATATTTAGTGATTTTTTATTTATCTTTTTACTGTGATTACTCAAAAATATGAAATAATTAAAATCAATGGTGTCCTGCATTATTGATCTTTTAGGGCACTAATTACTAAATACTGCATATTTCAGTTTTACTATAAAAAAAAAAACTAAGTTGTTTTTGACAGAAAAGCCATAAAACATTTTTTTAAATTTGTTTTACTTCATATCAACTTGAAGTTAATATAGAGATTTACTGTAAGCGTTAAATAATTTAAAAAAAATAATAATCTGACTTATTTTTAACATTTTAATGACTGAGACCCTTTATGGTCCCTGGGACCCCTAAAGGTAAAATAAATTAAAAAAAATGCATATATTTTGTTATGGTTTGAAAATGAAAAATATCAAAGTGGCCCCCACATGCTTTAATTTTTCCGTGGGCGGCCCTCAGTGGAAAAAGTTTGGACACCCCTGCCTTAGATGCAGCAATACATTAATACAATGTGTGGTGAGTTACTTCCACAAACTAAATAGTTCCTAAAACCATCCAGGGACTTACCCCAGCAATACAATGAACAGGTTGAGGGATGAAACCAATATGGTTCCTTTTGTGTGGGGGGAAAAATGTTTGCAACATCATTAAGTAAATCACTCTCCCCTTGAGGAGCACAGAAAATTGGCTTCTGGCCTTGACACAGTTTTAGAAACAGCTCTTTTGCCTGTGTGGGGCTCAGTCTGTTCCAGTGATAGGTAAAGGAGCCATATGTAGTAATATGGCCAGAATTGGCACTGGTCACATGGTCAAAATTATGTAGTGCCCTCCCACTCTCCATGACTGAGGTTGCCAGATGTGCAGCCCAATCCGAATCCTACTACAAGGAACGTCAAATGGCAATCGACGAGTCCTACGGTGTAGGTTTCTCTTGTTTAAACTTCTTGCAAGGTGGTTTACTAAGTAATTATGCCACATTTTACTGACGTCATATATCCCTCCTTCCCTGCTTGCTTTCTTCGTTTTGTCCTGTCTGAACTTTTTTAAAGCCTGTTTCTTTGCGCTGTCCTCAAATCTAAACATCAACCATGGATATGATCAACTGGACTCTCGACGCAATTGACAAAGTCTTTTCGACAAGGAAAAGAGGTTCGGGGGAGCCTGGCTGCCCTGATGGAACCATTGCTGCGGGGTACGTGAGAGACTCCTGGGATAAATGGAGACTCATGTGCCTCTCAGTCCTTTCCATCGAGGACGTGGAAGACATCTACCTACCGTGGGCATTGCTCTGGTGTATCGTCAAATTCGGAAGACGGTGGCAGCTACTCAAGGAGCCCAACGGCTGTTCGTCGCAATGGAAGGATTGGGTCGGGCTGTGGGAACACAGACTGGGGCGATTGCTGATCTGAATCGCAAAATGGATCACATCATGGAGAAGCTTGCTGAGAAAGAGAATTAAATTGAATTTGAGAGAACCAGCACGGACACAGAGCAGGCAAGTCATTGTTTTGACTCCCGAGGGTCCAGCCTTAGACTGATATTTTTTTTACTCTTCCCCCCTTTCCAAATATCACCTTTTTCCCACCTTTTTTAAGGAGCGCCGTAAGTGGCTGATCCGTTGGCGGTCCCGTTTTGTCCCCCTGTAACGTATGTCTGCTCTTAGTGGGACTGTGCCGAAAATTAAATTTCAGTTCTTATGTGTCTTGTACATGTTAAAGAATGGACAATAATAAAGCATCTTGAATCTTGAATCTTGAAAGTTACTCAACAATATTTTCGTCGGGAGTTGGCTCGGTATTGGGACCTAAGTTATTTATACTTTATTTAAATTATATTTGTTCAGTATCTAATAAATGTAAATGTATTATGTTTGCAGATGATACAAATGTATATTGTTCAGGTGAAGACTTGAAGGAAGTGTCGAGGTTGAGTTGATTCAGCTAAAAAAATGGTTTGATATTAATAAGTTATCATTAAATGATAAGAAAACTACATTTATGGTGTTTAGTGGTGCAAGGACAAATTGTGAAGCAAAACTGAAATTGAATCAAGTGGAAATTGATAGAGTATAGGAAACTAAATTCTTAAGAATAATAATTGATCATAAATTATGTTGGAAACCGCATATTGAATATATAAAGGGAAAAATATCCAAATCCATTGCTATTCTGTATAAAGTAAGACACATGCTGAATAAGAAATGTCTGCACATGTTATATTATTCTTTTATTTTTCCATATTTAACATATTGTGTTGAAGTTTGGGGAAATGTTTATGGAACAAACATAACTAAACTTCAAAAAAGGGTCATTATAATAATACACAAAGCGTGCTACTATGAACATACCAATCCATTATTTTATAAGTTCTAATGTGTTAAAATGTTCAGATATGGTGTTTTTAAAAACTATTTCCATTGTTTTTTCCATGTTTGGATTAAAGAACAACAGCCTTCCAGCTTGTATTCTTATCTTATTTCCATTAAGACGAGAAAACTATAATTTACGGGGATATTGATTTTTGAAATAGGTAAAGTAAGAAGGAACATAAAATACAAATGTATTTCATTTTTAGGAGTTAAATGGTGGAACAAGCTCAGTGATGAGTTGAAGACATGTAGTTCTTTGTTATGGTTTAAGAAAACCTTGAAAGGTGAAATAATTGAAAATTATAAAATATAGTAACAATTACTTTCATCCCATTGATTTTTTTTTTAATGTTGATGTTCCAGGCAATCTAATGTTCAGTGAATGTATAGGATAGGCAAATATAAGCTTTGGCTTCAGCCTATTCCTTTTACGGTCATTCTTTTTCTTTTTGTGAGTAAATGTGTATGATTGTTAAATATGTATCATCTGTTCTGTTAACTGGTCACACAAAATGGTTGATGGTTGATTATATGACCGAAATAAACTTATTTCATTCATTTCATTCATTCATTGTTGGCATTACCTTGCTAAAATGTCTAGTTTGACCGCACGGACCACCATCGAAATAATGACATAAAATAATATATATTATATTACATATCACATAGGTCAACTTTGATGGCAAGCCAAGGCCAACACTAAAATTACCGCCACATTTCGTTCAGCATAACCCCATGTTGCGCCCAACCTGACGCACTGCATTCTCTTCCATTTAAGCACATCAAAAGAGCAACATACACAAATACAAATAGACCAGGGGTCGGCAACCCAAAATGTTGAAATAGCCATATTGGACCTTAAAGGGCCTACTGAAAGCCACTACTACCGACCACGCAGTCTGATAGTTTATATATCAATGATGGGTGGTGTCATCCGCAAACTTGAGCCGTAAAACTGCTCAAGTTTGCGGATGACACCACCCTCATCGGGCTCATCTCGAATGGCGATGAGTCCGCCTACAGGAGAGAGGTGGACCGGCTGACGTCCTGGTGCAGCCTCAACAACCTGGAGCTGAACGCCCAGAAAACAGTGGAGATGATCATGGACTTCAGGAAAGTCACAGCCCCACCATCCACCCTCACCCTGATTGACTCTCCCACCCCCGTCCCCATTGTGGACTCCTTCCGTTTCTTGGGCACACACCATCACCCAGGACCTCAAGTGGGAGCTGACCATCAGCTCCCTCATCAAGAAGGCCCAGCAGAGGATGTACTTCCTGCGGCAGCTGAGGAAACTTAAGGTGCCGACAGAGATGCTGGTGCAGTTTTTACTCAGCCATCATAGAGTCCATCCTGACCTCCTCCATCACAGTGTGGTTCCCCGGCGCCACAGTCCAGGATAAGAATATACTGCAGCGCATCGTACGTGCTGCTGAGAAGGTGATTGGCTGCAAGCTCCCATCCCTCCAGGACTTGTTCTCCTCCAGGACCAGGAGGCGTGTGGGTCGGATCACAGCTGACTCTTCTCACCCTGGACACACACTATTCTCCCCCTCTCCCCTGAGGCAGGAGACTACGCTCCATCCAGACCCCACACCTCCCGCCACCTGAACAGTTTTTTCCCCTCGGCCATCAGGCAAATGAACAATAACTCCTAACAGCAGCTCCTTGAATTCCTTGAATCCCTTCTAAGTCTATCTGATAGCTCAGTCACAGCTCTTTTTATACCAAATATGTGTTATATGTGGTTTATGTCGCACATTTGCACCAAGAAAAATTCCTAGTTTGTGAACCCGTTCTCAAACAATGGCAATAAAACGATTCTGATTCTGATTCTGATTCTGATTCTGAAATCTTAACATTGCAACACATGCCAATACGGCCGGGTTAACTTATAAAGTGCAATTTTAAATTTCCGGGAAACTTGCGGCTGAAAACGTCTATGTATGATGACGTTTGCGCGTGCCGTCAAGGGTTGAAGCGGGAAGTATTGGGACACATTGTATCCAATAGAAACAGCTCTGTTTTTATCGCAAAATTCCACAGTATTCTGGACATCTGTGTTGGTGAATCTTTTGCAATTTGTTCAATTAACAATGGAGACTGCAAAGAAGAAAGCTGTAGGTGGGATCGGTGTATTAGCGGCTGGCTGCAGCAACACAACCAGGAGGATTCTAAGTTAGATAGCAGACGCGCTACCGTGAGTACGCTGCTTTCTTCCAAACATTTGATCGCTTGCCCGTACGTGCGTGGCGCTATGTGCATGTCACGTACTTAACTTTGGGGAAATATATGTTTCTTGCCGACTCTGATGGCGGCCGGGGTGTCGTCGAAAGCTACAACGCCCGCCGCCGTGCCGCTGTCCTCACCTTGACTTCCTCCGTCTCCGGACCGCCGACCGCATCGATGATCGGGTGAAGTCCATCGTCGCGCCGTCGATCGCTGGAACGCAGGTGAGCACGGGTCGTGATGAGCAGATGAGGGCTGGCGTAGGTGGAGAGCTAATGTTTTTAGCATAGCTCTGTCGAGGTTCCGTAGCTAAGTTAGCTTCAATGGCGTCGTTAGCAACAGCATTGCTAGGCTTCACCAGGCGGCACAGCATTAACCGTGTAGTTACAGGTCCGGTGTTTGGTAGTATTGTTGATCTTCTGTCTATCCTTCCAGTCAGGGGTTTATTTCTTTTGTTTCTATCTGCAGTTAAGCACGATGCTATCACGTTAGCTCCGTAGCTAAAGTGCTTCACCGATGTATTGTCGTGGAGATAAAAGTCACTGTGAATGTCCATTTCGCGTTCTCGACTCTCATTTTCAAGAGGATATAGTATCCAAGGTCGTTTAAAATACAAATCCGTGATCCACAATAGAAAAAGGAGAGAGTGTGGAATCCAATGAGCCCTTTTACCTAAGTTACGGTCAGAGCGAAAAAAGATACGTCGTGCACTGCACTCTAATCCTTCACTCTCACGTACCTCATCCACGGATCTTTCATTCTGGCTCAAATTAATGGGGTAATCGTCGCTTTCTCTGTCCTATTCGCTCTCACTGCTGATGTAAACAATGTGCAAATGTGAGGAGCCTTTCAACCTGTGACGTCACGCTACTTCCGGTACAGGCAAGGCTTTTTTATCAGGCAAAACTTTATCGTCAATGTTCTCTACTAAATCCTTTCAGCAAAAATATGGCAATATCGCGAAATGATCAAGTATGACACATAGAATGGATCTGCTATCCCCGTTTGAATAAGAACATTTCATTTCAGTAGGCCTTTAAATACAAAAAAAAATCTGTCTGGAGCCGCAAAAAATTAAAAGCCATATTACATACAGATAGTGTGTCATGAGATATAAATTGAATTAAGAGGACTTAAAGGAAACTAAATGAGCTCAAATATACCTACAAATGAGGCATAATGATGCAATATGTACATATAGCTAGCCTAAATAGCATGTTAGCATTGATTAGCTTGCATTGACCAAATATGTCTGATTAGCACTCCACACAAGTCAATAACATCAACAAAGCTCACCTTTGTGCATTCTCGCTAAAAGTTTGGTGGACAAAATGAGACAGAAAAAGAAGTGGCATAAAACACGTCCTAGAAAGTCGGAGAAAGTTGTACATGTAAACAAACTACGGTGAGTTCAAGAAACGCCAAAATTAGTAGGACATAACGGCGCTCGCTAAGTACTCAAATCAGTGAAGCATGTTTAATATAAACAGTGTGATTTATAACAATTAGGGAGGTTTGTGTCATGTTTGTCCTCCTACAGAAACCATATTAACACAAATAATATATTTTTTTCCCCCTCATCTTTTTCCATTTTTCATACGTTTTTGAAAAAGCTCCAGAGAGCCACTAGGGCGGCGCTTAAGAGCCACATTTGCCGACCCCCAAAATAGACGGATTAGACATTGAAAGGGTAAAATAAAGTGGATTTTTGGGTGTACTAAGAGATGATAAAATGAACTGGAAATCTCATATAATAAATATGCAACATAAGGTGGCAAGAAATATTACAATAATGAACAAAGCAAAATATGTTTTGGATCAAAAATCACTCCATATTCTCTACTGCTCGCTAGTGTTACATATCTGAGTTATTGTGTAGAAATATGGGGAAATAACTACAAATGTGCGCTTCATTCACTAACCGTGTTACAAAAAAGATCAGTCAGACTGATACATAATGTTGGATATAGAGAACATAAAAACACTTTATTTATTGAATCAAAAATATTGAAATTACCACCGATTTAGTAAAATTGCAAACAGCTTGTCATGATCCGTTGCCCGGATCATTTTGTTTAGTTTTTTGACTCCCTCAGTTCCTTTTTTTGTGCACCCCTGGGTTTGTTGTAGTTGTCATGGGTGCAAATTGGTTTCACCTGCCTCTGATTAGTGTTCGGGACGCTCACCTACGCCCGGGCACTAATCAGAGAGCTACTTATTCCTGGTTTTCGCCACACACTGTCTGGCTGTCTTGTTTGCTTCCAGGCAACAGTTACGACTAGGGGTGTGGGAAAAAATCGATTCGAATTCGAATTGCGATTCTCACGTTGTGCGGTTCAGAATCGATTCTCATTTTTTTATTTATTTATTTATTTTTATTTATTTATTTTTTTTATTTTTTTTTTTAGATTAATCAATCCAACAAAACAATACACAGCAATACCATAACAATGCAATCCAATTCCAAAAGCAAACCCGACCCAGCAACACTCAGAACTGCAATAAACAGGGCAATTGAGAGGAGACACAAACACGACACAGAACAAACCAAAAATAGTGAAACAAAAATGAATATTATCAACAACAGTATCAATATTTGTTACAATTTCAACATAGCAGTGATTAAAAATCCCTCATTGACATTATCATTAGACATTTATAAAAAATAAAATAAAAAATTAACAATAGTGTCACAGTGGCTTACACTTGCATCGCATCTCATAAGCTTGACAACACACTGTGTCCAATATTTTCACAAAATAAAATAAGTCATATTTTTGGTTCATTTAATAGTTCAAACAAATGTACATTATTGCAATCAGTTGATAAAACATTGTCCTTTACAATTATAAAAGCTTTTTACAAAAGTCTACTACTCTGCTTGCATGTCAGCAGACTGGGGTAGATCCTGCTGAAATCTATGTATTGAATGAATAGAGAATCCTTTTGAATCGGGAAAATATCGTTTATGAATCGAGAATCGCGTTGAATCGGGAAAAAAAATCGATTTTGAATCGAATCGTGACCCCAAGAATCGATATTGAATCGAATCGTGGATTCGCAGTCCTATTGACGACGTCTATTACTATGATTGCATTTTGTTTACCTGTTTTTATGCTAAGCTTTCGCGCTAGCTATTTCCTTAGCTTTGCTTACCGTGCGATCGGTACGCTTGTTGTATTCACTGCAAAAAGTCAGTGTTCAAAAACAAGAAACAAAAATGAGGGGTATTTTATTCGAACAAAGCAAAATTATCTGCCAATAGAACAAGAAAATTCGGCTTGTCAAGACTTTCCAAAACAAGTAAAATTAGCTAACCTCAAAGAACCTAAAAATACCTTAAAATAAGTATATTCTCACTAATAACAAGTGCACTTTTTTTGGTAGAAAAAAAAAGAGACCTTTTTGCTCAATTTGTTGAAAAATATTTTTAAATGAAGTAAATGCTAGTGCCATTATCTTGACACAATGACATGCGATGATTTTTTTTTTCATGCTTGAAATAAGAAATGATTACTTTAAAAAGTAGTTTATACTTGTGAGTGTTGATGACACAGCTTTGCAACAGTTGATATTCTAGTTTCAAGCATGTTTTACTCAATATAGGTCAGGGGTCACCAACCTTTTTGAAACCAAGAGCTACTTCTTGGGTACTGATTAATGCGAAGGGCTACCAGTTTGATACACACTTAAATAAATTGCCAGAAATAGCCAATTTGCTCAATTTACCTTTAACTCTATGTTGTTATTAATAATTAATGATATTTACACTTTATTGGTTTAAAAGAGGAGAAAACACGAAAAAAAGGACAATTAAATTTTGAAACATAGTTTATCTTCAATTTCGACTCATTAAAATTCAAAATTCAACCGAAAAAAAAGAAGAGAAAAATTAGCAAATTCGAATCTTTTTGAAAAAATTTAAAAAATATATATATATATATTTTTTTTATTTTTATTTTTTTTTTTTTTTTATAATGTCCTGCCCAGCTTCTCGGGCAAATCATATAGCAGATGTAGATGCCCATATCGGCTGTTCAGATTTACTTTACAAAAGAGAAGTGTAGGATACTTCTCTTGTTGCCTTACTTGTATTTTGACTTTATTAAATGTATTTATATTATCATTTGGTGCAGCCGGGCCGGAGCAGGAGGGGATAGAAAGAGAGAAAAAGGAAGACAGAGGGGGGAATTGTGGGGACAAGAGGGGGATTAGACAGAGAGACAAAAACAACAACAGCAAACACAACAACAACAACAACAGAGCAACATCAGCAAATACGACATGTACAAATATGATGGTAAAAGTAATAGCAAATAAGCAGTTAGCGAAAATTTAAAAAAAAAAAATACAGAAATGACAATGAGCATTATTACACTAAAAATGGAGCAATATGAATACCAATAGAAATAGTGCTATTGATAATAAACAATACCAGTACTTTACCTTTATTATCAACAATACAATTGTTCAAATGCAACAATACATATACGTAATGATAACTTGAGATACGAAAGAATGCAGAAAAATGGAGGGGAAGAAAGAGAAGCAACCTTAACCTTGTAGATTGTTATAGTAACAATAGGTTAAGCTTTGTCAGTGTGCCATGTGTTATACCCAGTTTACCCTAGGGCAACAACGTTAATATATGTTTGATGAAACGTGATTATGTGCATGAGTGTATGTGTGCATATGTACTTGTATATGTACAGTATGTGTATGTGTGCTTGTACAGTGAATGTATATGTACAGTATGTGTATATGTGTGTACAGCGAATGTATATGTACAGTATGTGTATACAGTATGTGTGTTTGAACAGTGAATGTATATGTACAGTATGTGTAAATGTGTGTTTGTACAGTGAATGTATATGTACAGTATATGTATGTGTGTGTTTGTACAGTGAATGTATGTGTAGTATGTGTGTGTTTGTACAGTGAATGTATATGTACAGTATGTGTATATGTATGTTTTTACAGTGAATGTATATGTACAGTATGTGTATACAGTATGTTTGTATAATGAATGTGCGTGTGGATGTACGAACTTTGAGTGTGTAAATATGTACTGTATTTATTTGTATATGTATGTGGGAGCGTAGGTACCTATGTATGTCTGTATGTATGTGTGTGAGTATATGTGAATTTGCATGTACAATACATTTGACTCCCAGTGTGTGCGGGAGCCAGAGTACGGCCCCAGCCTCCCCGAGAACCCATCTCACAAACAGTAGGTGTGGTGCCCAGGGAACCAGGGGCCACCGCCCCCACGCAGCCAAGACGGACAGCGACAGGAACCCCAGAGCCTGGCCCACCGTGCCGCCCACAAGGGCCAGCAGCAGGCCGCAGACAGACGCACCCGGCAGAGGACAAGGCACGAGAAAAACAGGGGGAAGCCAGACCCCAAGCCAGCGAGAGACCACACCCCACACGGACAGAAAGGCGGGACGCCCCGCCCGAGGGGCCCGGAGACCCCCCGCAACCGGACGGGAAGACCGCACCCGCCCCACCGGCAACAGGGCCCCCACGAGCCCCCCCCCCCCCCCCCCCCGGAGAGCGCGGCGAGGCCAGCCCACGGCCACCCACACCCAAGCCGGCCGCCACAGGACCACCCAGCACGGGGCCACAGGAACCACCCACCCCACCCGCAGGGACCCCAACAATGGAGATGGAACAACCAGCAACCGCCCCGCCGAGTCCCCCCCCCCGAGGTAGGGGAATAAATAAATAAAATAAATAAATACATAATAATAATAATAATAATATTAATAAAATATTTTTTTTTTAAAAAGGGGGGGGAAAATAAATAAATAAATAATTAAATCTATTTATAAAAATAAATAAATAAATAAATAAATAAAAAAAGAATTAAAAGAAGATCACAGACATGCTGACACACAAGGTCGCTACCCCAACAACTGGCTGACTCGCAGCACCTCGGAATACCCTGCAGCACCAAGCCACCACAGTAGACGCAGGGACCAGACCCAGCAGGCCCCAACCAAGACGGCCACCCGGAAGGGATGGACGGCGGGACCCAGGAGCTCCAGACACGCAGTCCGGATGCAGTAGCCTGAGGCGCCGACCCCCACCCGACAGGCAGGCCCAGAACATACCCCCAGAAATATACATACATTAAAAAATTAAAAAATAATTTATGGAACATCATTAGTAATTTTTCCTGATTAAGATAAATTTTAGAATTTTGATGACATGTTTTAAATAGGTTAAAATCCAATCTGCACTTTGTTAGAATATATAACAAATTGGACCAAGCTATATTTCTAACAAAGACAAATCATTATTTCTTCTAGATTTTCCAGAACAAAAATTTTAAAATAAATTCAAAAGACTTTGAAATAAGATTCAAATTTGATTCTACAGATTTTGTAGATTTTCCAGAATAATTTTTTTGAATTTTAATCATAATAAATTTGAAGAAATATTTCACAAATATTCTTCGTCGAAAAAACAGAAGCTAAAATGAAGAATTAAATTAAAATGAATTTATTTTTCTTTACAATAATAAAAAAAAAATTTACTTGAACATTGATTTAAATTGTCAGTAAAGAAGAGGAAGGAACTTAAAAGGTAAAAATGTATATGTGTTTAAAAATCCTAAAATCATTTTTAAGGTTGTATTTTTTCTCTAAAATTGTTTTTCTGAAAGTTATAAGAAGCAAAGTAAAAAAAATAAATGAATTTATTCAAACAAGTGAAGACCAAGTCTTTAAAATATTTTCTTGGATTTTCAAATTCTATTTGAGTTTTGTCTTTCTTAGAATTAAAAATGTCGGGCAAAGCGAGACCAGCTTGCTAGTAAATAAATACAATTTTAAAAATAGAGGCAGCTCACTGGTAAGTGCTGCTATTTGAGCTATTTTTAGATCAGGCCAGCAGGCTACTCATCTGGTCCTTACGGGCTACCTGGTGCCCGCGGGCACCGCGTTGGTGACCCCTGATATAGGTCATCTAATCTCAGCAACAAGCTGTAATATCTTACTGAGATCATTTAGACCAAAACCCTTAAAACAAGTAAAACACTCTAACATAAAATCTGCTTAGTGAGAAGAATTATCTTATCAGACAGAAAATAAGCAAAAATCACCCTTATTTGAGATATTTCATCTTACTTAGATTTCAGTTTTTGCAGTGTATGTGTTGTCTGTCTGTGTGTGGTTATGTGTGGGCGGAGTTTTGGTTCCTGGCTTCCCGGTTTGGCACACCTGTCGCTGACCATCTCACTCACCTGCCCGCCATCTTCTCATCACCTCCACTCTATAAAAGCCCTGGTCTTCTCACACGGCGCTGCAGATCATTTCACAGTTCTCCACGTGGTGACGCTTCTAGACAGTTTTCCTAGCATTTTTGATGATCTTGCTGATCAGCTGTTTTTGTGTTTTTGCTCCTCGACTTACCGCTGTTTTCCTCTGCCTTTTAGTGCCAACCAATTGCAAGCCTGCCTGCCTGCCAAACACCTCCACTCCAGCTGACGACTCCTCTCCCTCGTCCATCATTTGTTTAAATTAAAACCTTTGGACTTTGGATCTGTCCTCTTGTCTGCTTTTGCACTGCAAAAAGTCAGTGTTCAAAAACAAAGAAAAAAAATACAAAAATGAGGGGTATTTTACTTGATACTAAGCAAAATTATCTGCCAATAGAACAAGAACATTTGGCTTGTCAAGACTTTCCAAAACAAGTCAAATTAGCTAACCTCAATGAACCCCAAAATACCTTAAAATAAGTATATTCTCACTAATAAAAAGTGCACTTTTCTTGGTAGAAAAAACAAATATGAGAACTTTTTGCTCAATATGTTGAAAAATATTCTTAAATGAAGTAAATGCTAGTGCCATTATCTTGATATAATGATATGCGCTCGGTAGTGATGGGTTGATGAGGCGTCATGAAGCGTTTCGACACATTGCAAAACTGTATTGATACTGTGTCGATACTGTGTCACTAAATACTGACATCTGCTGGACATTAAAACTCCCTACAGGCAACCTATGGACCGACTCAACTGACACTGATTTTATGACCTAGTACAGTGTTTTTCAAACTTTTTGGAGCCCTGGCACATTTTTTGCGTTGAAAATATCCAGAGGCACACCACCAGCAAAAATCATCACATTTTAGTGGCTTTTTCTCTTTTTTTGATATTTTCCTGTAGCAGTTTCATGTCTTCCTTTGAGCGATTTTTCCCACAACTACTTTGTTTCAGCAATCAAGGATATTTCAGTTGTTTTTATCCTTCTTTGTGGGGACATTGTTGATTGTCATGTCATGTTCGGATGTACTTTGTGGACGCCGCCTTTGCTCCACAGTAAGTCTTTGCTGTTGTCCAGCATTCTGTTTTTTTTTTACTTTGTAGCCAGTTCAGTTTTAGTTTCGTTGTGCATAGCCTTCCCTAAGCTTCAATGCCTTATCTTAGGGGCACTCAACTTTTGTTTATTTTTGGTTTAAGCATTAGACACCTTTTTACCTGCACACTGCCTCCCGCTGTTTCCGACATCTACAAAGCAATTAGCTACCGGCTGCCACCTACTGATATGGAAGAGTATTACACGGTTACTCTGCCGAGCTCTAGACAGCACCGACACTCAACAACAACACATAGTTTGCAGACTATAATTACTGGTTTGCAAAAAATATTTTAACCCAAACAGATGAAATTAGATCATCTCCCACGGCACACCAGACTGTATCTCACGGCACACTAGTGTGCCGCGGCACAGTGGTTAAAAATCACTGACCTAGTATATACAATAATATAAACCAAGTCATTGTATTTCATTTAGGATTATTTCATATCTTCATTTAAATAAAAATATATTTTTATCTTTTTTAGATACAGTCAATAAATAATGTGAACATGTATCATAACAGGAAAACTAAGAGAACGTGTTGTGAATGAGGATGCTTGTGGACTGGGGAATTTTTATTTTATTTTTTACACCTTTTTATTTTAAAAAAAAAAACAGTTTTTCCAACGTATTACATTTTAGACGATTCTCTTAGTTATTATTTCTCCGGCTGTAGAAAAGACCCGCTCGCAGACAATGTTCCCTCTAATTGTTCATGTGTGTGAACAAACACAAAAACTCCCTGAGCATTCAGTGGAGCACATGTGAGCAACATCACACGTGGCAATACCAGCAGCACACCTGTCTCCAACCAATCTTTTATAATAACACTCAAATGAGAGGAGTCATTTTCATGAGATTATTTTCTAATATTAGTGATTTGGCCCACTTGTAATGAAAATAAAAGAAGATCACATTTAGTTATCCTTAAACATCCTCATGTTGCACAATGAAATGTAAGCATAGGATGAAGTGTGCATTCCTGTATTCTCTAGTAACAACATTCCATGATTAATTTCAATAAATTAACATTAATAATAAATGACAGTAGAATAAGCACACGTATGACTGAGGAGTTATAGTGTAACTTTGTGTGGTGTTTGAGTTGTCCGACTTTTTGTGTGGCCATAAACGCACCAGTGGCTTAGAGGTATGCGTGTTGGTGACAGATAACAAGGTGGTTTTGGCCTGGTTTGTACGGCAGAAAATGACTAGTTTTTCGAGATATCATTTTTTTACTCATGTTTTTGGTGTGGTTATGGCCGAATATAAACAGTTTTGCTCAAAGTAATCGATATAATTTCTGGCCTCGAAGCATCTCGATAGACGTTACAATAATTGAACGGTGTTGACGAACACCGTTAGGGCCGCTTGTTGTCACTGTCACTCAGAGTTGCATTGCAAAATTACACAGAATAAATGTGTTTATTTTGTTTAGAATTCAGATGGGTTTGATTTGGTGCGCGGCATATATTTGCTGTGCGCAGAGGACGCTTGAGCAGTGCGCAATTGCGCAGGCGCGCACTTTAGAGGGAACGTTGCTCACAGGGCACAGAGGAGGCGTCAGTGCGACACAGTTCGCGTATTGGTGACGTGACCAAAACAGCTCATGATCGGTCACGTGACTTTCTAAAAGCGGTACGCGCACCGACACAGGGTATCGCTCTATGAGCTCGACGCATGCGCCGATGCATCGGTGTTGCCGGACCCATCACTAGCGCTCAGCATTACATTTCTTGAAACCAGCAAACTTATACTAAAAACTAGTTTATTGTTCTTAATAAAAAGGCAACAAGGCAACCGCTTGTTACTCTCGGGGTCTACGAGCCGTACAGCCCGGACCATCTTTTTTTAATTGTAATTTTGAAGAATTTATCTGAATGTGCATGAACTATTTCTGTTCAAAATTGTTTGAAATGTTAAATGTTTAAATATTAACTGTCAGTTTACTGTACTGTGCCACCTGTACTACTATATGAGTACATATTTTCTATTGTTTCATTGGAAATAAAACAGCAAAGTCCATTTGGCTGTCATCTGTTTTAATTATGAGACACAATTGTGTCAAAGTCATGATTTTTTTCATTTCATGCTTGAAATAAGAAATTATTACTTTAAAAAAGTAGTTTTATACTTGTGAGTGTTGATGACACAGCTTTGCAACAGTTGATATTCTAGTTTCAAGCATGTTTTACTCAATATAGGTCATCAAATCTCAGCAACAAGCTGTAATATCTTACTGAGATCATTTAGGACCAAAACCCTTAAAACAAGTAAAACACTCTAACATAAAATCTGCTTAGTGAGAATTATTTTATCAGACAGAAAATAAGCAAATATCACCCTTATTTGAAATATTTCATCTTACTTAGTGATGGGATCGGCAGTTCTTTTGACTGTACTGAATCACTAGAATCAGTTCCTTAAATTTCCCCCCCCCCTGAGTGATTCATGTCGTTAATCCGCGGTGAACGAATCGTTCGCTCAGTCCCTCCCCCCGCCCCCATGATGAGTAGCTGGCTGCGTCGTTCGCCGACGTCGAGGGTTCGGTGAGTCACAGAATGCGCCAGTTCCACTCATACCGGCATGGTCGCGGCGGAGCTCAACTGAACTGAGAAAGAAACGAATCAGTTCATGAAGTGATTCGGTTCAGTACGTTCACTCAAAAGATTAGTTCTTTCGAACGAATCGTTCGCGAACGACACACCACTAATCTTACTTAGATTTCAGTTTTTGCAGTGTGCAGGTCATGTAATATCTGACGCCGAGAAATGTACACATGCAAACAAACCACGGCCAAACCACTTCTCCTCCAGTGAGTCAGAGCTTTTCTTCCTGCCTGTCACACTCAAGTGGCCCGGAGAGATGCAGCCACAACACGGCTACAAAAAGTGTCTTAAAGGTTGGGCAAGGAAGCAAACAGAAGAGGAGTTATGATGCAGATTATAAGATAATGCTGATCAATTGAGCCCTGTCATAAAACTGTCAAGTAGCTAAGAAGTATGATATTCTTGATTCCAGTTTTTATGACACTGGTGGTTTTGGCGTTCAGATTTAAAACAAAACATTACCCCAAGAAAAAAGGGTTGTTGAAAAAGAAGGGTCGTAATATTCAGGATCATCTTATACACTGCAAAAAGTCAGTGTTCAAAAACAAGGAAAAAAAATACAAAAATGAGGGGTATTTTACTTGAACTAAGCAAAAGTATCTGCCAATAGAACAAGAAAATTTGGCTTGTCAAGAATTTCCAAAACAAGTCAAATGAGCTAACCTCAATGAACCCCAAAATACCTTAAAATAAGTATATTCTCACTAATAACAAGTGCACTTTTCTTGGTAGCAAAAAACAAATATGAGACCTTTTTTCTCAATATGTTGAAAAATATTCTTAAATGAAGTAAATGCTAGTGCCATTATCTTGACATAATGATATGCGCTCGGCATTATATTTCTTGAAACCAGCAAACTTACACTAAAAACTAGTTTATTTTTATTAATGGAAAGGCAAAAAGGCAACGCTCAGGCAAATCATATTGTCTAAAAATGCATTTTCCCATCGATAACATGACATCACCGCGCCAAGTGCGTGCTCTTTCAGTCAATTAGTGAGCAAGGAATATAGTGTGTGTGTATATATATATATATATATATATATATATATATATATATATATATATATATATATATATATACACACTACCGTTCAAAAGTTTGGGGTCACATTGAAATGTCCTTATTTTTGAAGGAAAAGCACTGTACTTTTCAATGAAGATAACTTTAAACTAGTTTTAACTTTAAAGAAATACACTCTATACATTGCTAATGTGGTAAATGACTATTCTAGCTGCAAATGTCTGGTTTTTGGTGCAATATCTACATAGGTGTATAGAGGCCCATTTCCAGCAACTATCACTCCAGTGTTCTAATGGTACAATGTGTTTGCTCATTGGCTCAGAAGGCTAATTAATTATTAGAAAACCCTTGTGCAATCATGTTCACACATCTGAAAACAGTTTAGCTCGTTACAGAAGCTACAAAACTGACCTTCCTTTGAGCAGATTGAGTTTCTGGAGCATCACATTTGTGGGGTCAATTAAACGCTCAAAATGGCCAGAAAAAGAGAACTTTCATCTGAAACTCGACAGTCTATTTTTGTTGTTAGAAATGAAGGCTATTCCACAAAATTGTTTGGGTGACCCCAAACTTTTGAACGGTAGTGTATATATGTATTTACAGCCCGGACTCAGGCCAATTTTTTTTTTATTGTAATTTTTAAGAATTTATCTGAATGTGTATGAGCTATTTCTGTTCAAAATTGTTTTGAAATGTCACATGTTAAATGTGTAAATATTAACTGTCAGTTTAATTATGAGACACAATTGTGTCAAAGTCATGTTTTTTTATTCCATGCTTGATATAAGAAATTATTACTTTGAAAAAGTAGTTTTATACTTGTGAGTGTTGGTGACACAGATTTGCAACAGTTGATATTCTAGTTTCAAGCATGTTTTACTCAATATAGGTCATAACATCTCCGCAACAAACTGTAATATCTTACTGAGATCATTTAGGACCAAAACACTTAAAACAAGTAAAACACTCTAACATAAAATCTGCTTAGTGAGAAGAATTATCTTGTCAGGTGGAAAATAAGCAAATATCACCCTTATTTGAGATATGTAATCTTACTTAGATTTCAGTTTTTGCAGTGTAATTGGTCAATAAAATGCATTCTCTGAGGTTTTGCAGCCAACTGGTGGGACAGAAGACTAGGAACAGAACAAGCACATTTACACTGAACATTTTGCTTGTGCAATGAAAGTTGCAAGTGGAAATATGCACATACTAAACCACAGAGGGAGGAGAGCAGGGAGGACTGGAGCGGTAGAGAGGCTGAGCCATGTTTAAGCCACTCATTTAATTCACAATTCACACGCAGGTCCCAGCCGGGGGGCAGGGATTTCTGAGGAGGAGAGATCAGTAGCCAGGCTTAGCTTAAAATGTCAAACGATTTACTTTTGACTTCATGGAAAAAAAGACAGTTCAGAGGCAAAGCACATGCTACTAAACATTTCTGCCCACTTCTCATGAAAAAAAAAATCATCTTAAGACACCAGTGATGCTTTTGCCCTGAAGGCCAGCGATATCTCATCATCAAACTCACACAAATTAGAGAATTTGTTTAATTTATTTTGCTGGTAGAGAAAATGGTGCTAAACTCAGTGAACTGTTCCATGATACGCAGGATGGAATTAATGTATTTTTCCGACTATAAGGCACACTCAAAATCCTTTAATTTTCTCAAAACTCAACAGTGAATAATTTTGGTTGTGCTTACTGACCTTGAAGCTATTTTACAAACCCCGTTACCATATGAGTTTGGAAATTGTGTTAGGTGTAAATATAAACGGAATACAATGATTTGCAAATCATTTTCAACCCATATTCAGTTGAATATGCTACAAAGACAACATATTTGATGTTCAAACTGATAAACATTGGGTTTTTTTTGCAAATAATCATTAACTTTAGAATTTGATGCCAGCAACACGTGACAAAGAAGTTGGGAAAGGTGGCAATAAATACTGATAAAGTTGAGGAATGCTCATCAAACACTTATTTGGAACATCCCACAGGTGTGCAGGCTAATTGGGAACAGGTGGGTGCCATGATTGGGTATAAAAACAGCTTCCCAAAAAATGCTCAGTCTTTCACAAGAAAGATCGGGCGAGGTACACCCCTTTGTCCACAACTGCGTGAGCAAATAGTCAAACAGTTTAAGAACAACGTTTCTCAAAGTGCAATTGCAAGAAATTTAGGGATTTCAACATCTACGGTCCATAACATCATCAAAAGGTTCCGAGAATCTGGAGAAATCACTCCATGTAAGCGGCATGGCCGGAAACCAACATTGAATGACCGTGACCTTCGATCCCTCAGACGGCACTGTATCAAAAACCGGCATCAATCTCTAAAGGATATCACCACATGGGCTCAGGAACACTTCAAAAAACCACTGTCACTAAATACAGTTGGTCGCTACATCTGTAAGTGCAAGTTAAAGCTCTACTATGAAAAGCGAAAGCCATTTATCAACAACACCCACAAACGCCGCCGGCTTCTCTGGGCCCGAGATCATCTAAGATGGACTCATGCAAAGTGGAAAAGTGTTCTGTGGTCTGACGAGTCCACATTTCAAATTGTTTTTGGAAATATTCGACATCGTGTCATTCGGACCAAAGGGGAAGCGAACCATCCAGACTGTTATCGACGCAAAGTTCAAAAGCCAGCATCTGTGATGGTATGGGGGTGCATTAGTGCCCAAGACATGGGTAACTTACACATCTGTGAAGGCACCATTAATGCTGAAAGGTACATACAGGTTTTGGAACAACATATGCTGCCATCTAAGCGCCGTCTTTTTCATGGACGCCCCTGCTTATTTCAGCAAGACAATGCCAAGCCACATTCAGCACGTGTTACAACAGCGTGGCTTCGTAATAAAAGAGTGCGGGTACTTTCCTGGCCCGCCTGCAGTCCAGACCTGTCTCCCATCGAAAATGTGTGGCGCATTATGAAGCGTAAAATACGACAGCGGAGACCCCGGACTGTTGAACGACTGAAGCTCTACATAAAACAAGAATAGGAAAGAATTCCACTTTCAAAGCTTCAACAATTAGTTTCAGAAACAGAATCAGAATCAGAATCAGCTTTATTGTCATTACGCAGGGTAACGAGATTGAGGTCATTCCATACAGTGCGATGTGTGCATGCAAGAAAACAACGTGTAAATATATAAAAATATAAAAAATATAGAGGTGCAAAGAATGGTGTGGACGGCAAATGTACACCCTATACACTCTGTACAAATGTGACTCTATACACTCTGTACAAATGTACACTCTAACCAGTGGGTGAAATGAATATATACATGAATATCTACATGAAAAAAACTGGGTGGTTAGTGGAATGGGTTATTGCACCGAAGAGAAGGCAGTTATGAGGGACAATGGGGCAGTCCGTTCAGGGTGGTTATGGCCCTGGGGAAGAAGCTGTTCTTTAGCCTGTTTGTATTGGTTTTAATGCACCTGTAGCGCTTCCCAGAAAGCAGCAGGTGGAACAGGTCAGAGCCAGGGTGGGTGCTGTCCTTGATGATGGCACTGGCTCTGTTGAGGCAGCGGGAGGTGTAGATGTCCATCAGAGAGGGGAGAGGGGAGAGGGCGGCCGATGATCTTCTGAGCCGCTTTGACCACTCTTTGCAGCCTCTCCCTGTCTGCTGCAGTGCAGCTGCCGTACCATACTGTAATACAGTAGGTCAGCAGGCTCTCGATGGATGAGCGGTAGAAGGTCAGCAGCAGGACTCTCCGGAAGTGTAGTGTGTGAGAGAGTGTGCTGAGCCTTCTTGGTGATTGATGTGGTGTTGACTGTCCAGGAAACGTCGTTAGAGATGTGGACTCCAAGGTACCTGAAGGTGTGGACCCTCTCCACACGCTCGCCGTTGATGTAGAGGGGGGCAGGGTCGGTGCTGCTCCTCCTGAAGTCGACGATGATCTCTTTGGTCTTCCTGGTGTTGAGAGCGAGGTTGTTCTCCGAAGACCAGGCCGTCAGCTTCAGGACCTCCTCCCTGTAGGCAGCCTCGTCACCCCTGGAGATGAGCCGACCACTGTGGTATCGTCAGCGAACTTGGCGGTGAGGTTGTCACTGTGGGCTGGACTGCAGTAATGGGTGTATAGGCAGTAGAGGATGGGGCTCAGCACACAGCCCTGTGGGGAGCCGATGCTCAGCGTGCGGGAGGATGAGAGGTGGGGGCCAAGTCTCACATTCTGGGGTCGGTCCGTTAGGAAGTCCCTTATCCAGGCGTTTGTGAGAGGGGGGAGGCCAAGAGTGACCAGTTTTTTGCAGAATCTGTCCGGGATTATTGTATTGAAGGCAGAACTATAATCCACAAAGAGCATCCGGACGTATGTCTGCTGCTGCTCCAGGTGGTTCATAGCAGAGTGGAGGGCAACAGCGATGGCGTCCTCTGTGGATCTGTTCGCCCGGTATGCGAACTGGTGGGGGTCGAAGTCTGGAGGGATATGGTCCTTGATGTGCTGGAGAACCAGTCTCTCGAAGCACTTCATGATTACCGGAGTGAGGGCCACTGGTCGGTAATCATTCAGGCTGGTGATGGGAGACTTCTTCGGCACCGGGATTATTGTAGATGACTTCAGGCAG
Organism: Entelurus aequoreus; assembly: GCF_033978785.1. Classification (NCBI taxonomy): domain Eukaryota; kingdom Metazoa; phylum Chordata; class Actinopteri; order Syngnathiformes; family Syngnathidae; genus Entelurus; species Entelurus aequoreus. Next base: position 49,748,363 of record NC_084740.1, read on the forward strand.
AATGGGATGACTGCCTGAGCCAGGGAGAGGTTGAAGATCCTGGTGAGGGGGGGAGCGAGCTGGTGGGCGCATGCCCTGAGCACCTTTCCAGGTACTCCGTCTGGTCCGGCAGCCTTCCTGAGGTTCACAGCCAGGAGCACTCGTCTGACACTGTGCTCCTGTACAGTGAGTGGAGTGGTGCCGGAGCCCGGCGGGGGCAGGGCTGGAGCAGATGAGTGTCGCTGGGAGGTTTCGAAACGGGCAAAGAAACAGTTAAGCTCCTCTGCCAGTGTCGCACTCTGATCCGCAGTTGTCACATCGCAGCCTCTGAAGTTTGTGATGTCATGAATGCCCCGCCACACCTCCCGTGAGTTATTGCTGGACAGATTGGACTCTATGCACCTCCTGTGGTCCGCCTTTGCTTTTTTAATCCCTCTCTTCCGGTCGGCTCTAGCAGCACTGTACAGTGCCCTGTCCCCTGACCTGAAGGCTGCGTCGCGGGCCCTGAGGAGTGTGCGGACCTGGATGGTCATCCAGGGTTTCCTGTTGGGCTAAACCCGGATGTTTTTTTCCACAGTCACATTCCCGATGCAGAACTGTATGTAGTCCAGCACCGTTCCTGTGGCTGTCTCCAGCTCCTGTTGTTGGAAGAGGTCCCAGTCTGTGTGTTGGAAGCAGTCCTGAAGTTTGGGGAGTGCATCGTCAGGCCAGGTCATAACAGTCTTTGTGATGGGCCTGGCCAGGCGTCTGATGGGGGTGTAGGTAAGAGAGAGCAGGAGGGAAAGATGGTCTGACTGTCCAAGCTGGGGGAGGGGTGTAGCTCTGTACGCATGCTTCATGTTGGTATACACGTGGTCCAGGGTGTTCTTGCCCCTTGTAGAACACTTCACGTGCTGGTAGAATTTAGGGAGTACAGTCTTCAGATTGGCCTTATTAAAATCCCCTGCTATGATATGAACACCGTCGGGGTGGGCCCGCTGCTGTTCGTTGACGGTGTTCAGCAGAAGAGAGAGCGCTGTGTTTACTTTGGCGTCCGGTGGAATATACACAGCCATGATGATAACAACAGACAGCTCTCTCGGGAGAAAAAAAGGCCGACATCTAACAGACATGTACTCCACGTCCGGGCAACAGTGCTGTTCAATGATTGTCCCGTTCTTTCACCAGTTCTCATGCACGTAAATACAGAGCCCCCCTCCTCTGCTCTTACCGGAGTCATTAGTTCGGTCCCGGCGGAGCAGAGTGCAACCGGCTAGCTGCATGCTAGCATTGGGTATTTCCGGGTGAATCCAGGTTTCGGTGATAATCATAGCACAACAGTCCCGAACATAGCGGTTTCCAGCGAGTTGTAACTCCAGGTCGTCCATCTTCTGTACGAGGGATCTGGCATTGGAGAGGAACAGGCTCGGTAGAGGTGACTTGTGGGGTTGTTCCCTAAGCCTGAGCAAGACGCCGGACCTGCGGCCATGCTTCTGCTTCCCGACAATAAACCACGGAGAGCCCGGTGCTCTCGCTATGTCGTCTGGGATGTTGTACTCGTGGTGAAAGTCGCTCGAAACAGATATCTGGTGCGAGTTCCCGATATCCAAGAGTGACTGGCGGGTGTACCGGGTGTTTGCAGTACAGGTGGTGCACAAAAGGGAAAAAAAACAAGAAGAAAAGAAGGAGGAAAGAGCACTGAAATGGAGAGCCGCAAGCCGCTGCATCCGTGCGCGCCGCCATCTTGTAAGATACACTTACAATTATAATTCCTCAGTTCCCAATCGTTTATTGAGTGTTGTTAGAAGAAAAGGTGATGTAACACAGTGGTAAAAATGCCACTGTGACAACTTTTTAAGTTAATTATTTGCAAAAAAAAAATAAAGTTTATTAGTTTGAACATCAAATATGTTGTCTTTGTAGCATAATCAATTGAATATGGGTTGAAAAGGATTTGCAAATCATTGTATTCCGTTTATATTTACATCTAACACAATTTCCCAACTCATATGGAAACGGGGTTTGTACTTGGTACATGGTGAAATGATAAGTGTGACCAGTAGATGGCAATCAAACATGTAGACTGCAATATGACGCCAGTAAACAACACCAGAACTTTAAATGTTCCATTGAAAATAAAGAACATTACACACGGCACTCAGAAATATGTCCAAATGTTTTAGTATGACTTTGAAGCCACACCGCTTGATGGAGTGTTGGCTACCGTAGTCAGACATACACTACGGTATTACTATGGTCAGGGGCGCCGCTAGGGATTTTGGGCCCCATGAAAAGAATCTTTACAGGGCCCCCTGTATTATAATTTCATCATCATTAGGGGCCTCTCTGGGCCCCCCTCCGTCATGGGCCCCTAGAATCCGTCTCCTTTACCCCCCTTTTTCGGCGCCCCTGACTATGGTGTATGGTGTATAAGGACCGCAAAATGGCACCCATTAGCAGATATATTTAACTGGTATTTTGTGTTACGTGCAATATGACTCAAGTAAACAACACAAAAATGTTATATGTTCCCTTGAAAATGTAGAACATTACACACGGCGCTCAAACATCTATCAAAATGTTTAGTACGACTTTTGTAAGCTATGGAGCCACACCGCTTGATGGATTGTACTGTGCATCAACATACCAGTATTATTATGGTGTGTGTATAAGGTAAGACATATTATCTGGCATTTTGTTTTGCAATATTATGCAAAAGCAACTTTTCTTACCTTCTGGTAACTGCTGATCTGTATTTGTGATCTGCATAAATCCTGAAAATTTGCCTTTGTAGTCCGTGCCGACACCGTAGTCGATATGCTTCTTCTTTTTCTCTATCTTCTTGTTTTGGATATTCATCCTCCGCTGTTGCCATTTCTAATATAAAGTAGTGTAAAGTTCTTACTTATATCTGTCAGTAAACTTGCCATGAAAGCGCTAAAACATACCGGTGTAATGAGTTTAAATTATTCACCCAAGGAACTTTAGTTATTAGAGAGTTCCGGTGGTCGGAACGGTTTTTCGCAGAACATATTTGCTGCGTTGTTGAGGAAACTGGGCTAAACTAAACATGGCTTTACGCTTTCTATATCCTTATGTTTCACTGTGAAGCCACGATCTGTATGTACCGTATTTTCCGGACCATAGGGCACACCGGATTATAAGGCGCACTGCCGATGAGCGGGTCTATTCAGGTCTTTTTTATACAAAAGGCGCATTAAAGGGGTCATAGTATGATTTTTTTCTAAATGTAAAAGACTTCCTTGTGGTCTACATAACATGTAATGGTGGTTCTTTGCTCAAAATGTTGCATAGATGATGTTTTACACATCATCTTCAAGTCGCTTTCTGACAGTCGCTTCAGGATGCGCCGTTTTGTGGGCGGTCTTATTTACGTGGCTCACCTTCGGCAGCGTCTTCTCCCCGTCATCTTTGTTGTAGCGTGCAAGGACGGGGGTGGAAGAAGTGTCAAAAGATGGAGCTAACTGTTTTAATACTTTACTTAAATCAATAACGGAGCAGCATCTCCTCATCCGTGGCTCACTAGTGCAACAACAACGCCGGAAATGTGTCCCGTGAAAAACCCTCCGACCGGAACTCTCTAACAACTAAAGTTCCGTGGGTGAATTATGTGAACCCACAACGCTGGTAGTTTTTAGCGCTTCCATAGCGAGATATAAGTTAGAACTTTAAAGTACTTTGTATTAAAAATGGCAACACCAGAGGGTGAATGTACCATAACAAGAAGATAGCAAAAAATAAATTTTGGGGGGGAAATTGAGGGGATTATTATGATGCGTTCAAGAGTCTGGAGGTTCTGCTTCAGAGGCTGCGGAACCTCTTTCTAGAGTCCAGCAGGGAAAACAGTCCTTGGTGGGGGTGGGAGGAGTCTCTGCAGATTTTCTGAGCCCTGGTCAGGCAGCGGCTTTTTGCGATCTCCTGAATAGGAGGAAGAGGAGTCCTGATGATCTTTTCCGCCGTCCTCACCACTCTCTGGAGAGACTTCCAGTCTGAGGCACTGCAGGCTCCAGTCCAGACAGAGATGCAGTTGGTCAGCAGGCTCTCTATAGTGCCTCTGTAGAATGTGGTGAGAATGGGGGGAGGGAGCTGTGCTCTTTTCATCCCACACAAAAAGTGCATGCGCTGCTGAGCTCTTTTTACAAGAGCTCCGGTGTGTAGGGACCAGGTTATATTGTCAGTTATCTGCACCCCCA
>NC_084740.1:50382534-50532534 GCF_033978785.1 Entelurus aequoreus
AGTCCATAGTGGATCTAACATAATAGTGTGTGAGTCCAGTCCATAGTGGATCTAACATAATAGTGTGAGGGTCCAGTCCATAGTGGATCTAACATAATAGTGAGAGTCTAGTCCATAGTGGATCTAACATAATAGTGAGAGTCCAGTCCATAGTGGATCTAACATAATAGTGAGAGTCCAGTCCATAGTGGATCTAACATGATAGTGTGAGAGTCCAGTCCATAGTGGATCTAACATAATAGCGTGAGAGTCCAGTCCATAGTGGATCTAACATAATAGTGTGAGAGTCCAGTCCATAGTTGATCTAACATAATAGTGAGAGTCCAGTCCATAGTGGATCTAACATAATAGTGAGAGTCCAGTCCATAGTGGATCTAACATAATAGTGTGAGATTCCAGTCCAGAGTGGATCTAACATAATAGTGAGAGTCCAGTCCATAGTGGATCTAAAATGATAGTGTGAGAGTCCAGTCCATAGTGGATCTAACATAATAGCGTGACAGTCCAGTCCATAGTGGATCTAACATAATAGTGAGAGTCCAGTCCATAGTGAATCTAACATAATAGTGAGAGTCCAGTCCATAGTGGGGCCAGCAGGAGACCATCCCGAGCGGAGACGGGTCAGCAGCGCAGACATCCAGCACTTCATCCATGGCCACCGGACCTGTGTGTCCCCCCCTCCACAAGGGAGAGGGGGGCAAAAAAGAAAAGAAACGGCAGATCAACTGGTCTAAAAAGGGGGTCTATTTAAAGGCTAGAGTATACAAATGAGTTTTAAGATGGGACTTAAATGCTTCTACTGAGGTAGCATCTCTAACTGTTACTGCTAGAACATTCCATAGTACTGGAGCCCCAATAGGAAACACTCTATAGCCCGCAGACTTGTTTTGGGCTCTGGCAATCACTACCCTGGTTTAGTTTTTTTAAAAATACATTGTCCTCTCCAGCCCGCTACTCGCCATGCACATTTGTCATCTCATTTGTTTATATTTTTCAGCCAGATGTAGGGAATATTTGTTGCCGCGCGTCTCGTCCCTCCCCTCTTTGACTTGACTTTACAATCCTACCCCCTTAGGGTGAAGACTGTGCCACGGAGTGTCCTCCTGGTTTCTATGGACCAAGCTGCATGTCCACCTGCTCCTGCCACAACCATGCCTCCTGCTCACCTTTCGATGGATCTTGCACCTGCAAGGAAGGTATACTGTCACTTTGGCCTATCACATACTTACTATGTATTTGTTTGTATAAACTCACTCCTCCACTCCTGAACCGCTGAACTCAAAATGGTGAAAATTGGTCCAAACATGAACCTCTATTGCAGGGGTGGGCAATTATTTTTTACCGGGGGCCGCATGAGCAACCCGAGCACTGCTGGAGGGCCACACCGACAATATTTAAATTAAATTTTGCCAAATTATTTTTGATATACCGTAAGATAAGTAATAATAATAATAATAATAATTTAATTTAACCTAACTTAACTTGATGTAATGTGTATGTGTTCGTATGTGTACATGTGTATGTTTATGTGTATGTATATATATATGTATGTATATTTCTGGGGGTACGTTCTGGGCCTGCCTGTCGGGTGGGGGTCGGCGCCTCAGGCTACTGCATCCGGACTGCGTGTCTGGAGCTCCTGGGTCCCGCCGTCCATCCCTTCCGGGTGCCCGTCTTGGTTGGGGCCTGCTGGGTCTGGTCCCTGCGTCTACTGTGGTGGCTTGGTGCTGCAGGGTATTCCGAGGTGCTGCGAGTCGGCCAGTTGTTGGGGTAGCGACCTTGTGTGTCAGCATGTCTGTGATCTTCTTTTAATTCTTTTTTTATTTATTTATTTATTTATTTATTTATTTTATAAATAGATGTAATTATTTATTTATTTATTTTTCCTTTATTTTTATTTTATTTTATTTTTTTAATATTTTATTAATATTATTATTATTATTATTATGTATTTATTTATTTTATTTATTTATTCCCCTACCTCAGGGGGGGGACTCGGCGGGGCGGTTGCTGGTTGTTCCATCTCCATCGTTGGGGTCCCTGCGGGTGGGGTGGGTGGTTCCTGTGGCCCCGTGCTGGGTGGTCCTGTGGCGGCCGGCTTGGGTGGGGTGGCCGTGGGCTGGCCTCGCCGCGCTCTCCGGGGGTGGGGGGGGGGGGCTCGTGGGGGCCTTGTTGCCGGTGGGGCGGGGGCGGTCTTCCCGTCCGGTTGCGGGGGGTCTCCGGGCCCCTCGGGCGGGGCGTCCCGCCTTTCTGTCCGTGTGGGGTGTGGTCTCTCGCTGGCTTGGGGTCTGGCTTCCCCCTGTTTTTCTCGTGCCTTGTCCTCTGCCGGGTGCGTCTGTCTGCGGCCTGCTGCTGGCCCTTGTGGGCGGCACGGTGGGCCAGGCTCTGGGGTTCCTGTCGCTGTCCGGCTTGGCTGCGTGGGGGCGGTGGCCCCTGGTTCCCTGGGCACCACACCTACTGTTTGTGGGATGGGTTCTCGGGGAGGCTGGGGCCGTACTCTGGCTCCCGCACACACTGGGAGTCAAATGTATTGTACATGCAAATTCACATATACTCACACACATACATACAGACATACATAGGTACCTACGCTCCCACATACATATACAAATAAATACAGTACATATTTACACACTCAAAGTTCGTACATCCACACGCACATTCATTATACAAACATACTGTATACACATACTGTACATATACATTCACTGTAAAAACATACATATACACATACTGTACATATACATTCACTGTACAAACACACACATACACATACTACACATACATTCACTGTACAAACACACACATACATATACTGTACATATACATTCACTGTACAAACACACATTTACACATACTGTACATATACATTCACTGTTCAAACACACATACTGTATACACATACTGTACATATACATTCGCTGTACACACATATACACATACTGTACATATACATTCACTGTACAAGCACACATACACATACTGTACATATACAAGTACATATGCACACATACACTCATGCACATAATCACGTTTCATCAAACATATATTAACGTTGTTGCCCTAGGGTAAACTGGGTATAACACATGGCACACTGACAAAGCTTAACCTATTGTTACTATAACAATCTACAAGGTTAAGGTTGCTTCTCTTTCTTCCCCTCCATTTTTCTGCATTCTTTCGTATCTCAAGTTATCATTACGTATATGTATTGTTGCATTTGAACAATTGTATTGTTGATAATAAAGGTAAAGTACTGGTATTGTTTATTATCAATAGCACTATTTCTATTGGTATTCATATTGCTCCATTTTTAGTGTAATAATGCTCATTGTCATTTCTGTATTCTTTTTTTAAAAATGTTCGCTAACTGCTTATTTGCTATTACTTTTACCATCATATTTGTACATGTCGTATTTGCTGATGTTGCTCTGTTGTTGTTGTTGTTGTTGTGGTGTTTGCTGTTGTTGTTTTTGTCTCTCTGTCTAATCCCCCTCTTGTCCCCACAATTCCCCCCTCTGTCTTCCTTTTTCTCTCTTTCTATCCCCTCCTGCTCCGGCCCGGCTGCACCAAATGATAATATAAATACATTTAATAAAGTCAAAATACAAGTAAGGCAACAAGAGAAGTATCCTACACTTCTCTTTTGTAAAGTAAATCTGAACGGCCGATATGGGCATCTACATCTGCTATATGATTTGCCCGAGAAGCTGGGCAGGACATTATTAAAAAAAATAAATAAAATAAAATAAAAAAAAATAAAAAAAAACTTAACTTAATACAAAAGCAGATTGCTTTTGATTTTTTTATTTTTAACACTGTCTTACACAACACTTCCTGATATATAATACAATGCAAAAATGTCCATTTCTGTCACTTTATCCTGCATCCTCTTTAAAAGTCCAACATTTTTCCCCGTCAGATTTGGACAACCATCGGTTGTCACACCTGCCAGCTCGTCCCATTTCAGTCCTAACATGTCCAAACACGCATTTACCTATGTGAACAAGTCATTACCTGTGGTTGTCTCTTTAATTGACTGCATGGCTGCCAGCTCCTCCGTGATGTGAAAGTCTGCAGTTATCCCACGTAAGAAGATGAGCAGCTGGGCGGTGTCACGTACATCGCAGCTCTCATTCAAAGCCAGCGAAAAACAGTCAAAGTCGGCCGTTCTGTTCTTCAGCTGAAGCTCCAAGTTTCCAGCGATGGTCTCAACCCGCCTCGTTAAAGTGCGTCGGGAGAGTGACACGTTCTCAAATGCGCCCCTCTTCTCCGGGCATATCAGTGCAACAGAGTCCAATAAGCACTCCTTAATAAACTCTCCGTCAGAAAACGCCTTACTTTTTCTGGCGATTTTGTGAGAAATTACGAAACTTGTCCTGACAGCTGCATCTCTGGGGGTGTGAAATTTGGGAAAAAGTCCTTGTTGGTTTTGCAGTTTTACCATCAACGCATCGGCCTCCCTTGCACGCTCTTCATCAGACAGATTCCGGTATTTTTCCCCGTGCTTCGTCGTGTAGTGGCGATTCAAATGATATTCTTTAAACACAGCAAACTGTGTACTACAAATTAAGCACACAGCTTTACCTTTAATTTCTGTAAAGAAATACTTGGCAGTCCATGTCTTGTTGAAAACACGCCATTCCTCATCAACTTTTCTCTTTTTAGCGTCTCGGTGGTAACCGTGCATCACTTGTCGCTGTGCATCTTCACTCACAGGTTACACACGGACATACGCTCATAAATAACACTTTTCAAAATAAAAGCAGATGCGGTCGGCGGCCCGGAGACGGAGGAAGTCAAGGTGAGGTCGCCGGCTAGCGCGTCTGCTATCCATCTCAAAGTCCTCCTGGTTGTGTTGCTGTAGTCCACCGCTAATACACCGATCCCACCTACAACTTTCTTCTTTGCAGTCTTCATTGTTCATTAAAATAAATTGCAAAAGATTCACCAACACAGATGTCCAGAATACTGTGGAATTTTGAGATGAAAACAGAGCTTTTTGTATTGGATTCAATGGTGTACCAATACTTCCGGTTCAACGATTGACGTCACGCGCATACGTCATCATACATAGACGTTTTCAACCGGAAATTTCGCGGGAAATTTAAAATTGCACTTCATAAGTTAACCCGGCCGTATTGGCATGTGTTGCAATGTTAAGATTTCATCATTGATATATAAACTATCAGACTGTGTGGTCGGTAGTAGTGGCTTTCAGTAGGCCTTTAATGCATTCTAAAAAACGAACTTTAAGGCGTTAGGCTGGATCACCACCAAATGTGTTACACACCTTTAGAGGCCTGACAAGCACAAGGTAATTAAATTTGAGCTCAATTGGTTAAAACATACATACATACTGCTTGTACATATGTTTGTATTTGCTGGGGCACGGCTGGTCAACTGATTGGCTGGATGCACAGATGCCGTATCACACTTTATGAAACAATGATGTGGGTGTTGAAAGTGATGAGCATTGATTCGTGGATGAATCCCACTTTTCTTCAGGCCCTCTGGAAGGAGGAAAAGGCTCTGCAGACCTTTGCTGTCCGGCCTATATGACAGGTTATATCTAATAAAGACTCCAAGGAATGTGAATTCCATATCATTCTCATCAGTGATGTCGGCGGGATTTTGTGTTTGAGTTCCCAGGAGTGTGTAAGATGTATTCCATACGTCTGACCCTATCTGAGTCTTGTTATGGTGAGAGGATCATGCATAGGTTAGCACTGGTAGGTGAAGAGACCATGTTTGTTATTGCAGGATATGACACATAAGAGGAGCTCGTATCACCTTGACGAAGAAGAGTAGTAAATGTTGCTCTGAACAGGATTTTTGTTTTTTTACTACCTTCCTTTTTCCTTCCCATCAGGCCCCCTTGCTGACCTCACCTTATGTCATGTTCCTATTTACCGAATGAAATTGTTCTGATAGAATGCAATGAAAGAAATATATATCACGGAAGTATGTCATTGTTAGAAATACAGTGGAACTCCCAAAGTCAAGCAAAGTCTCATTTCAAAGCGTTGTTTCTCATTCAAGGGAATTGTTTGCTTTTAGGGTGCATCACCATTTATCAATTGTACAGGCAAAATTTAAAATAGGAAGATCTTAAAGGCCTACTGAAATGAAATGTTTTTATTTAAACGGGGATAGCAGATCCATTCTATGTGTCATACTTGATCATTTCGCGATATTGCCATATTTTTGCTGAAAGGATTTAGTAGAGAACATCGACGATAAAGTTCGCAACTTTTGGTCGCTGATAAAAAAAGCCTTGCCTGTACCGGAAGTAGCGTGACGTCACCGGAGGAAGGACTTCTCACATTTCCCCATTGTTTGCAATGGAGCGAGAGAGATTCGGACCAAGAAAGCGACGATTACCCCATTAATTTGAGCGAGGATGAAAGATTTGTGGATGAGGAACGTGAGAGTGAAGGACTAGAATGCAGTGCAAGACATATCTTTTTTCGCTCTGACCGTAATTTAGGTACAAGCTGGCTCATTAGATTCCACACTTTCTCCTTTTTCTATTGTGGATCACGGATTTGTATTTTAAACCACCTCGGATACTATATCCTCTTGAAAATGAGAGTCGAGAACGCGAAATGGACATTCACAGTGACTTTTATCTCCACGACAATACATTGGTGAAACACTTTAGCTACGAGCTAATGTGATAGCATCTTTACATCAAAACTGATGTAAAGATGGATGGAATTGATTTGATCCCTTATTTACCATACAGGCAATGTTATTATTTACTTATTTAACATTTTTACTGGAGGTTGCCAGATGTATAATGCATACTTGCCAACGCTCCCGAATTTTCCGGGAGACTCCCGAATTTCAGTGCCTCTCCCGAAAATCTCCCGGGACAACCGTTCTCCTGAATTTCTCCCGATTTCCGCCCCCCTCCAGGTCCGTGCGGACCTGAGTGAGGACAGCCTGTCGTCACGTCCGCTTGGCCAACCAAAAAGTAACCACAGAACACTATACCGTATAGTGTTCTGTGGTTACTTTTTGGTTGGCCAACGGTTTACGTTGTATTGCGCACCCTGACGGCAAGTGTGGGAGTCGGTTCTGAAGTGTGAAGAAAAGAGACGTAACTTCGTCACCTCGCCTGGTTATTGACTCCAACCCAGAATATTACACTGCCCTTACCTATGCTCCTTCAAAGGCTGTGCTACTGGCTGCAAAGCATTGCACTTTCAAATACAACAATGAGTAGAGAGGAGTGTTATGTGTGTGTATATGTGTAAATAAATGAACACTGAAATTCAAGTATTGATTTTATTTATATGTATGTGTATATATATATATATATATATATATATATATATATATATATATATATAAAATAAAATACACATATACAGGATATATATATACAGTATATATATATACAGTATATATATATATATATATATATATATATATATATATATATATATATATATATATATGTAGCTAGAATTAACTGAAAGTCAAGTTGTTGTTTTTTTATATATATATATATATATATATATATATATATATATATATATATATATATATATATATATATATATATATATATATATATATATATAAGAAATACTTGAATTTCAGTGAATTCTAGCTATATATATACTAAATGGTAACATTTAGTGGTCAAGTTATTCAACTTGTTTAAGTCGGGGTCCACGTTAATCAATTCATGGTAAAGTTACATTGTTTAATGCATCCAGCGGGGCATCACAACAAATTTAGGCATAATAATGTGTTAATTCCACTACTGTATATATCGGAATCGGTAATTAAGTGTTGGACAATATCAGAATATCGGATATCGGCAAAAAAGCCATTATTGGACATGTCTATGTAAAACCATCTAAATAACCATCCAAAAACCGGCAACAATACTCCATTAACATTTTGGGACTTGAATGTTAACCAAGCATTCGTGATATTATAAGTGCTAACACAAACTATTGATAGCAGTGTCATGATCACAGAGAGCTAACCAGTTAATGTGGCTATGATAACATCCTCAGCTGGTGAGCTGCCTCGGTGCTCATAAAAAGTTTATTCTCGATCATAAATAATGCATCTTACCTTGATAGTAGAAGGTTGAGGATATAATCCGACAGTTGGCATTCAATTGACCCGGCATACGAATATACAAAAATTATTTGGTTCCACCCCGCTTTTTTTGTTGAAATGATTAAGTGACAGCAGACATTGTATAGTAAGTGATGTTTTATTGGTTGTTGGCTCTCATGAAGTCTGCAGTGAGTAATAATCAGTCATGTTGTCGAAGGAAAAAGCGAACGCTGTGATGCGTTTTTAAGATTAAAGGCCTACTGAAAGCCACTACTACCGACCATGCAATCTGATAGTTTATATATCAATGATGAAATCTTAACATTGCAACACATGCCAATACGGCCGGGTTAACTTATAAAGTGCAATTTTAAATTTCCCGCGAAACTTCCGGTTGAAAACGTCTATGTATGATGACGTATGCGCGTGACGTCGATGGTTGAAACGGAAGTATTGTATTGTATCCAATACAAACAGCTCTGTTTTCATCGCAAAATACCACAGTATTCTGGACATCTGTGTTGGTGAATCTTTTGCAATTTGTTTAATGAACAATGGAGACTGCAAAGAAGAAAGCTGTAGGTAGGATCGGTGTATTAGCGGCTGGCTGCAGCAACACAACCAGAAGGACTGACTTGGATAGCAGACGCGCTATCTGACGCTAGCCGCCGACCGCATCGATGATCGGGTGAAGTCCTTCCTCGCTCCGTCGATCGCTGGAACGCAGGTGAGCACGGGTGTTGATGAGCAGATGAGGGCTTGCTGGCGTAGGTGGATAGCTAATGTTTTTAGCATAGCTCTGTGAGGTCCCGTTGCTAAGTTAGGTTCAATGGCGTCGTTAGCAACAGCATTGTTAAGCTTCGCCAGGCTGGAAAGCATTAACCGTGTAGTTACATGTCCAGGGTTTAATAGTATTGTTGATTTTCTGTCTATCCTTCCCGTCAGGGGTTTATTTATTTTGTTTCTATCTGCAGTTAAGCCCGATGCTATCACGTTAGCTCCGTAGCTAAAGTGCTTCACCGATGTATTGTCGTGGAAATAAAAGTCACTGTGAATGTCCATTTCGCGTTCTCGACTCTCATTTTCAAGAGGATATAGTATCCGAGGTGGTTTAAAATACAAATCCGTGATCCACAATAGAAAAAGGAGAAAGTGTGGAATCCAATGAGCCAGCTTGTACCTAAGTTACGGTCAGAGCGAAAAAAGATACGTTCTGCACTGCACTCTAGTCCTTCACTCTCACGTTCCTCATCCACAAATCTTTCAGCCTCGCTCAAATTAATGGGGTAATCGTCGCTTTCTCGGTCCGAATCGCTCTCGCTGCTGGTGTAAACAATGGGGAAATGTGAGGAGCCTTTCAACCTGCGACGTCACGCTACTTCCGGTACAGGCAAGGCTTTTTTTATCAGCGACCAAAAGTTGCGAACTTTATCGTCGATGTTCTCTACTAAATCCTTTCAGCAAAAATATGGCAATATCGCGAAATGATCAAGTATGACACATAGAATGGATCTGCTATCCCCGTTTAAATAAAAAAAATTCATTTCAGTAGGCCTTTAATGCGCCGCCGTATGTTTGATATGAGCCAAGTACGTAAATATTACGTTATCATGAATGTGCCTGTTACTAAATTACATATATACTTACAGTGTGTATATAAAACCTTGATTGAGGTGTTTGGATGTTTTTTAAGCACTTTATAGGCAGAATAGAGCGACTTCCAAAGGCTCCATTGTAAGCAGATTTTTGCTCACATTTATTTGTGAGTTAGAATGCATAATAAATGAAAAAAATATTTGTGCTTGTCTTACATAAGGATTGTGAATGATAGGCAAAATAAAAAATGGGACGCTCGTGGAGAACCAATATGGATTTCGAGCAAATATCTCAACATCAATAGCATTAATCAAAATAACAGAGGAAATTACCAAAGCAATAGATGGTAAAGAATGTGCGGCAGCAGTATTCATGGACTTAACAAAAGCATTTGACACAATTAATCATGATATTTTAATACAAAAATTAGAACGATATGGCATCAGAGGTTTGGTCTTGAACTGGGTAAGAAGCTATCTAACCAACAGGAAGCAATATGTGAAGATGGGTGAAAATATGTCAACACGGCTAGATATATCCTGTGGTTGTCAGGTTTGTCACTGACAGTTCAGTTATGTTTTGGTTTTTACTGTCTTTGTTTCCTGTCAGCGCTCTTAATTTGGTTATTTCCTGATTATCTCCCTGAGTGCTTTGTCCCCTCAGCTGTGGCTGATTGGCACCTGGCCACACCTGGTGTCAATCAGCCAGCGGCTATTTGAACCTGCCTTCCTCTCCAGTCAGTGCTGGATTATTGTCACTACTACCTGTCATAATACTTGTCTTTTGTTTACTCTGCTCATGTCATAGTTCCTTCGTGTCACAGTAAGTGTTTTTGTTTCTTGTCGACAGTTAGCCTTTGTGCTATTTTAGTTCATAGCCAAGTTTGTTGTCCGCCTTTAGTTTGTACCCTTTTGTTTGTTTTTTTGCTATAGTGTTAAATTAAATCATGTTTTCTCGCACAATGCCTGCCGCCTTCTCTGCATCTTGGGGTTCACCACCTACAAACCCTGACATAATAATCCAGCACTGACTGGAGAGGAAGGCAGGTTCAAATAGCAGCTGGCTGATTGACACCAGGTGTGGCCAGGTGCCAATCAGCCACAGCTGAGGGGACAAAGCACTCAGGGAGATAATCAGGAAATAACCAAATTAAGAGCGTTGACAGGAAACAAAGACAGTAAAAACCAAAACATAACTGAACTGTCAGTGACAAACCTGACAGTGGTGTACCGCAGGGATCAATACTGGGACCAAGATTCTTTAATCTTTATATAAACAACATTTGTAAAGTTACAAAATACTTAAAGTTAGTTTTATTTGCAGACGATACAACTGCTTTTTGTTCAGGAGAGAACACACAGAAGATAATACAAATAATAACAGAAGAAATTAACAAATTAAAAAGATGGTTTGACAAAAACAGACCATCTTTGAATCTCAGTAAAACTAAAATAATGCTATTTGGTGACAGTAGAAAAGAGCATCATACACGAATACAAATAGACGGAGTAGACATCGAAAGGGTAAAAGAAATTAATATTAATAGATAATAAAATGAACTGGAAATCTCATATACAAAACATACAACATAAGGTGGCAAAAAACATTTCAATAATGAATAAAACAAAACACGTCCTGGGCCAAAAATCACTTCATATTCTCTACTGCTCGCTAGTGTTACCATATCTGAGTTATTGTGCAGAAATATGGGGAAATAACTACAAATGTGCGCTACATTCGCTAACCGTGTTACAAAAAAGATCAGTTAGAATAATACATAATGTTGGATATAGAGAACATACAAACCCTTTATTTATTAAGTCAAAAATATTAAAGTTCGGTGATTTGGTAAAATTGCAAACAGCTAAAATGATGTACAAAGCAATCTATTACCTGCTACCCAAGAATATACAACAATTCTTCTCAACTAAAGAGGAGAAGTATAACCTTAGAGGAAAATCTAATTTAAAACATTTATATGCACGTACAACACTTAAAACTTTTAGCATATCAGTATGTGGAATTAAATGATGGAATGGATTAAGTAAAGAAGTTAAAAATTGTACTGATATGATCCAGTTTAAGAGGTTGTTCAAAATAATAGTGCTTACAAAGTACAAAGAAGAAGAATTATGAGAAATACTTCCAACCTTATTGAAAATAAGATATTCTTCATCTCAGTATGTTAATAATGACTGAATTAATTCATTACATATTATAAAACTGTTGTATATACTAATTCATAGATGTTATTTTATTATATAAAAAGGTCAGTAAATGATTCTATATAATTGTAAACGCTTTGAAGTGGGAAAGGGGTAGGATTAAATAAGATTTGCTTCTTCCTACTCCTTTTCGGGCATGATGTAAAATGAAATTATATGATTTTTTGTGATGTATTATGATGTAAGTGTGTTCATGTCCGAAATAAACTAAAGAAAGAAGAAGAAAAAAGTCCAGTTCCTCTTTAATAGCAAGTTTTTATCGTAAGAGATCATGTAAGTCCAATCAATTCATTTGCTCCAGTCATCCAAAAACATCAATGCAAACACGTTTTTGTCACGGTCTGGTGAGCGTTGCTTGCAGCGTGAAGCCAAAGATGCAGAGAACGGCAGGCGGAATGCAAGTAAAACTAATTTAATACTCACAGGGAAACAGGGAACAAACAAAAAGAGCACACTCAGCATCAGCACATGGCATACATCACTGAAAGAGTTTATAAACAATGGGCCCCATTCAGCAACCGTTCTTAAGAACAAATGTTGTTCTTAGGCCTACTTACGAAGTTTTTAAGGAGATTTTTGTATTCACCAATGTTTTCTTAGCTGGCATTTGTTCGTAGGTAAGAACAAAATCTACGAGTGCTCCAGAGCACTCTTAGGGTGGCCTATTTGTTCTTAAGTGTGACAAGTTCCCTTACTTCTATTATCTAATGTTGAATTAATATCACAGATAGATAGATAGATAGATAGATAGATAGATAGATAGATAGATAGATAGATAGATAGATAGATAGATAGATAGATAGATAGATAGATAGATAGAGATAAGACAGACAGACAGACATATAGCAAAATGAGCAATATATAGATACACACACACACACACACACACACACACACACACACACACACTCTTGCTGCTACTGCAAGATGCCGCAGATCGTGCCCTGGGGAGGGAGCGCATATTTCACGACCGTGTTTTGCTCGAAGTGACAAATATTTATTTGACCGCTTCGGGGCTACCTCAGCAGTCCCCCCTTTCTTAAACTTACGTTTTCACATTATGTATTGCCCCCGCGGGATAATACCAATTTCTCTTCTGTGATCTGTTTGTGTTTTCTCCGTGAGTCTGATGTACGGCTATTCCGCCGGAATTGTGCCCTTAATTGGGGAATTAAGGGCGTTTACCTTTGAAAATTACGGAATTAAAGGCCTACTGAAACCCACTACTACCGACCACACAGTCTGATAGTTTATATATCTATGATGAAATCTTAACATTGCAACACATGCCAATACGGCCGGGTTAACTTATAAAGTGCAATTTTAAATTTCCCGCTAAACTTCCGGTTGAAAACGTCTATGTATGATGACGTATGCACGTGACGTCAATGGTTGGAACGGAAGTATTCGGACACCATTGAATCCAATACAAAAAGCTCTGTTTTCATCGCAAAATTCCACAGTATTCTGGACATCTGTGTTGGTGAATCTTTTGCCATTTGTTTAATGAACAATGAAGACTGCAAAGAAGAAAGTTGTAGGTGGGATCAGTGTATTAGCGGCTGGCTGCAGCAACACAACCAGGAGGACTTTGACTTGGATAGCAGACGCGCTATCCGACGCTAGCCGCCGACCGCATCGATGATCGGGTGAAGTCCTTCGTCGCTCCGTCGATCCCTGGAACGCAGGTGAGCACGGGTGTTGATGAGCAGATGAGGGCTGGCTGGCGTAGGTGGAGAGCTAATGTTTTTAGCATAGCTCTGTGAGGTCCCGTAGCTAAGTTAGCTTTAATGGCGTCGTTAGCAACAGCATTGTTAAGCTTCGCCAGGCTGGAAAGCATTAACCGTGTAGTTACAGGTCCATGGTTTAATAGTATTGTTGATTTTCTGTCTATCCTTCCAGTCAGGGGTTTATTTCTTTTGTTTCTATCTGCAGTTAAGCCCGATGCTATCACGTTAGCTCCGTAGCTAAAATGCTTCGCCGATGTATTGTCATAGAGATAAAAGTCACTGTGAATGTCCATTTTGCGTTCTCGACTCTCATTTTCAAGAGGATATAGTATCCGAGGTGATTTAAAATACAAATCCGTGATCCACAATAGAAAAAGGAGAAAGTGTGGAATCCAATGAACCCTTGTACCTAAGTTACGGTCAGAGCGAAAAAAGATACGTCCTGCACTGCACTCTAGTCCTTCACTCTCACGTTCCTCATCCACGAATCTTTCATCCTCGCTCAAATTAATGGGGTAATTGTCGCTTTCTCGGTCCGAATCGCTCTCGCTGCTGGTGTAAACAATGGGGAAATGTGAGGAGCCCTTCAACCTGTGACGTCACGCTACTTCTGGTACAGGCAAGGCTTTTTTATCAGCGATCAAAACTTTATCGTCGATGTTCTCTACTAAATCCTTTCAGCAAAAATATGGCAATATCGCGAAATGATCAAGTATGACACAGAATGGATCTGCTATCACAGTTTAAATAAAAAAAATGTCATTTCAGTAGGCCTTAAAGGGTGTTTACCTATGCATATTGGGGAAATAAGGGCGTGTTTATATGCAAATTATGATAGACAGGCACGCGTTAACTATTTGGCAATCGGCTACTTAAGAACACCAGGTGGGAACAATTTGTGCGTTTAAGAACACGTCATGAATTTGAATGGACTCCTCTTAGGAAATCACTTAAGAAGAAAAATAAGACGAAAAGTTAGGAACTTATTGCTGAATGGGGCTCAATGCATCCCCGAATTTTGAATCTAAAGTGTGGTAAATGTTCAGATTTAAAAAAAAGAAGAATGGTCAGTTGGATAAAAGCGTGGCCATTTGTAACGTTTGGGAAGCAGCGATAAAATGGCGTCTGCATGACTAATCTGAGCACCCACCTGTTGTTACGGCATGGAGACACACAAGCGGGCGAGGTGGGGATGCTAATGCTAGCAGAGCTGCCATCTGGCAAGACAAGGACATTGATTTGAAAGGTTTCCAGCCCCAACTTAGACTTCACGAGGTAATCACAGCATCTACTACACAGTTCATTGCGCTAAAGATAAAGACCTAGCTGGCACAGTAAGCAGCAGAATGACACTATGTGAAGTATTTCAGCTTCTACACTGAAGCTGCTGTTTAGTTTATATGGTGGCACTTAATTGTATCTTGCACTTACTGTGGTGTTATAACATCTCTGCTTGATGCACAGCTGGCTTTTCTCTGTATGTTATTGTTGCTACCTGAGAAAACAACAGTAAATATCTGCTAGCTTTTCCAAAAGTGTTTTCTTAAAATATTTTCGTAAATTGCAATGCCTTGACGTTGATAACTCTACTATTTGCTCATAATTAATACAGGAACCGCCTGTTTTGTCTGGGTCTATTTAAAAAATAAACACAACATTATTCTGACATGATACATGATGCATTTAATTATTTTTTTTACCTTCAATCTGCATCGAATCGTAATGTTTTAAAAAGTATTGTTAATGGATCATATTGTAACCCATGTATCTAGTTTAGTGGTTCTTAACCTTGTTGGAGGTACCGAACCCCACCAGTTTCATATGCGCATTCACTGAACCCTTCTTTAATGAAAAATAAAATATTTTGTTTTTTTCAAATTCAAGACAAAGTTATATGTTTTTGGTAACACTTTAGTATGGGGAACATATTCTAAGTAACAAAGACTTAATTTAGAGTTATTTGGTTAGGGTTAGGGTTAGAGGGTTAGGGCCAGGGTTAGAGGGTTAGGGTTATAATAAGGCCATGCCGAATAAGGCATTAATAAGTACTTAATAATGACTAGTTAAGAGCCAATATGTTACTAATTTGAATGTTAATAAGCAACTAATTAATGGTGAATATGTTCCCCATACTAAAGTGTTACCATGTTTTTTTACTGGTGTACAAAATGAACCGTGCATGAACATCACCTTGTTCAAAGAACAAAACCAACACAGTGCATAAACTCACAACAAATTACACACCTGCAAATCAGTCTGACTTCTGCTGTTGCCGTATCCGTAATACGCCCGATAGGGAGAAGTTTTTATTTACACGATGAGTCGGGTGTGTCTTGACCTCCGCCGAACCCCTGAGCCCGACTCACCGAACCCCTCGGGTTCCATCGAACCCAGGTTAAGAACCACTGGGCTAGAGTATACAAATGAGTTTTAAGATAGGACTTAAATGCTTCTACTGAGGTAGCATCTCTAACTGTTACCGGGAGGGCATTCCATAGTACTGGAGCCCCAATAGAAAACGCTCTTGAGCCCGCAGATTTTTTTTGGCCTCTGGGAATCACTAATAAGCCGGAGTTCTCTTCATTTGCATTATTAAATTAGCATCTACCTGATCAGGTGAAAAAATGTGACCCTGTGTAGAAGGTATAAACAAGGAATACTGTAGATTCATATATGGACAGTTTGTGGTGTCTAAGTAAAGTACGAGCTTGGAAAAACATCGATCATACAACTTTTGCTTTGAAGTGGGTTATATTTCACTGCGGATTTTTACAGTAAATGCTTAGTTTAAAGATTCTGCTGAGTCATTCTGCTGTTGAGTAGTAATTCAGGACATCTTTATGTTTGGCTTTTAGATACTGATACCAGCAGGGGGAAAAAACAGTAAGACGAGATTCAATAAAAGGTCAATAAAACAT
Source organism: Entelurus aequoreus (assembly GCF_033978785.1). Classification (NCBI taxonomy): domain Eukaryota; kingdom Metazoa; phylum Chordata; class Actinopteri; order Syngnathiformes; family Syngnathidae; genus Entelurus; species Entelurus aequoreus. The sequence continues at coordinate 50,399,089 of NC_084740.1, forward strand.
TGTGGCCGGGGTCCTGTCATCCCGGAACTTGAGAGTTTCCTGAGATAAAAAGATGCTGATGGCTCTTCTTGTCGTGACACCGTCACTTTATTGCCTTGTGTACTCAAATGTGAGTGTTCACGGTCATTCATCACGGCACTGGCAAGTGAGAGGAAGGAATCGATGCTTGTTGTTAGGCTCTGACACAGTCAGTGTAAAGAATGATTGAGTCAACAAGAGGCGACTTTCCTCCCTGTTTAACAGGCTGGATATGACGGCATCATCAATAGCCCTCCAGATGTCACGCTCCACATATCTGCGGCAGTCAATAGACTACAAAATGATGTACAGCAGCGGAGGGAGGACACTTCCTCCCGCCGGGAGCTGGCAGGTGTTTCGGACAGCTCTCCAAATTGTCCATTTTGTCTCACTCCACGCGTCCAGCTCCATGTTGAAGAAATCTGAGCAAGTAAATCAGATTTGAGGCGGACAAAATTGTGTCATAGAAGCAAGACTTTCAGATAATTTATTCGATCATTTGCTTGTTACACAAGTGGTTTTCAAGTTTCTGAGTTATTGGAGTGCGTATGCTGTATTAAAAACTGGTTGTCCTCAAATTTCCTCCGGATAAATTACAAACCCCGTTTCCATATGAGTTGGGAAATTGTGTTAGATGTAAATATAAACGGAATACAATGATTTGCAAATCCTTTTCAACCCATATTCAGTTGAATGCACTACAAAGACAACATATTTGATGTTCAAACTCATAAAAACTTTTTTTTTTTGTAAATAATAATTAACTTAGAATTTCATGGCTGCAACACGTGCCAAAGTAGTTGGGAAAGGGCATGATCACCACTGTGTTACATGGCCTTTCCTTTTAACAACACTCAGTAAACGTTTGGGAACTGAGGAGACACATTTTTGAAGCTTCTCAGGTGGAATTCTTTCCCATTCTTGCTTGATGTACAGCTTAAGTTGTTCAACAGTCCGGGGGTCTCCGTTGTGGTATTTTAGGCTTCATAATGCGCCACACATTTTCAATGGGAGACAGGTCTGGACTACAGGCAGGCCAGTCTAGTACCCGCACTCTTTTACTATGAAGCCACGTTGATGTAACAAGTGGCTTGGCATTGTCTTGCTGAAATAAGCAGGGGCGTCCATGGTAACGTTGCTTGGATGGCAACATATGTTGCTCCAAAACCTGTATCTACCTTTCAGCATTAATGGTGCCTTCACAGATGTGTAAGTTACCCATGTCTTGGGCACTAATACACCCCCATACCATCACACATGCTGGCTTTTCAACTTTGCGCCTATAACAATCCGGATGGTTATTTTCCTCTTTGGTCCGCAGGACACAACGTCCACAGTTTCCAAAAACAATTTGAAATGTGGACTCGTCAGACCACAGAACACTTTTCCACTTTGTATCAGTCCATCTTAGATGAGCTCAGGCCCAGCAAAGCCGACGGCGTTTCTGGGTGTTGTTGATAAACGGTTTTCGCCTTGCATAGGAGAGTTTTAACTTGCACTTACAGATGTAGCGACCAACTGTAGTTACTGACAGTGGGTTTCTGAAGTGTTCCTGAGCCCATGTGGTGATATCCTTTACACACTGATGTCGCTTGTTGATGCAGTACAGCCTGAGGGATCGAAGGTCACGGGCTTAGCTGCTTACGTGCAGTGATTTCTCCAGATTCTCTGAACCCTTTGATAAAATTACGGAGCGTAGATGGTGAAATCCCTAAATTCCTTGCAATAGCTGGTTGAGAAAGGTTTTTCTTAAACTGTTCAACAATTTGCTCACGCATTTGTTGACAAAGTGGTGACCCTCGCCCCATCCTTGTTTGTGAATGACTGAGCATTTCATGGAATCTACTTTTATACCCAATCATGGCACCCACCTGTTCCCAATTTGCCTGTTCACCTGTGGGATGTTCCAAATAAGTGTTTGATGAGCATTCCTCAACTTTATCAGTATTTATTGCCACCTTTCCCAACTTCTTTGTCACGTGTTGCTGGCATCAAATTCTAAAGTTAATGATTATTTGCAACAAAAAAAATGTTTATCAGTTTGAACATTAAATATGTTGTCTTTGTAGCATATTCAACTGAATATGGGTTGAAAAGGATTTGCAAATCGTTGTATTCCGTTTATATTTACATCCAACACAATTTCCCAACTCATATGGAAACGGGGTTTGTAAAACAAAACGGAAACTCTGATAATTGCTCCCAATAAAAAGATCCCACTGATCAAGAACTCCCTTGGTGCTCTGGGTGCATCTGTTAAAAGCATCCTCAGAAACCTTGGGGTTGTGTTGGATCAGTCCATGTCTTGGGAGAGTCACTGCCGTCAACTGACCAAAAACTGTTTTCATCATCTCAGAAATATTTCTAAAGTGAGAAATGTGTTGTCAAAATTGGTTCTCGAAATGTTCATTCATTTCATCAGTCATCTCGTATTGACTATTGCAATTCTCTTTTCACTCTCTTCAACAAGTCAACGCTAAAGAGACTTCAGACGGTACGAAATGCGGCTGCCAGACATTTGACCGGTGCATCCAGAACAGCCCATATCACCCCTGTTTTATGCAGTCTTCATTGGCTCCCAGTTAAATTCTGCATTGAGTTTAAGATTTTAGTCCTGACATTCCGTGTGTTGCATGGTGGGGGGCCCTCAGTACATCACTGACTTGCTATACCCCTACTCTTCAGGCCGCAGCCTCCGGTCTTCAGGCCAGGTCTTCTAAAGATCCCAAAAACGTGTTTTAAAACCTGTGGAGACCTGGCATTCCAGGCTATAGCTCCCAGACTCTGGAACAACTTGCACCAGTCACTCTGTGAATTTGACTGTGTTAAAAGTTTTAAAACTTTAAAATATTTGAAAACTTCCCCTTTTTAGTGAAGCTTTTAGTTAAAGGCCTACTGAAACCCGCTACTACCGACCACGCAGTCTGATAGTTTATATATCAATGATGAAATCTTAACATTGCAACACATGCCAATACGGCCGGGTTAGATTAGTAAAGTGCAATTTTAAATTTCCCGCGAAATATCCTGCTGAAAACGTCTCGGTATGATGACGTTTGCGCGTGACGTCACGGATTGTAGCGGACATTTTGGGACAGCATTGTGGCCAGCTATTAAGTCGTCTGTTTTCATCGCAAAATACCACAGTATTCTGGACATCTGTGTTGGTGAATCTTTTGCAATTTGTTTAATGAACAATGGAGACAGCAAAGAAGAAAGCTGTAGATGGGAAGCGGTGTATTAGCGGCCAGCTGCAGCAACACAAACACGTAGCTGCTACGTCGTAGCCGGTGTTTCATTGTTTACATTCCCGAACGATGACAGTCAAGCTTTACTATTGGCCTATGGAGAACTGGGACAACATAGACTCTTACCAGGAGGACTTTGAGTTGGATACGCGCTACCGTGAGTACGCAGCTTTCTTCCAAACAATTGATCGCTTGCCCGTATGTGCGTGCCGCTATGTGCATGTCACGTACGTAACTTTGGGGAAATATATGTGCTGTATGAACTTTGGGGAGGTGAACGGTACTTTGGGCTGTGAGATTGAGTGTGTTGTGCGGGTGTTTGAGTTGTATTGGCGTGTTATATGGACGGGAGGGGGGAGGTGTTTGTTATGCTGGATTAATTTGTGGCATATTAAATATAAGCCTGGTTGTGTTGTGTCTAATAGAGTATATATATGTCTTGTGTTTATTTACTGTTTTAGTCATTCCCAGCTGAATATCAGGTCCCACCCGCCTCTCACAGCATCTTCCCTATCTGAATCGCTTCCACTGCCCTCTAGTCCTTCACTCTCACTTTCCTCATCCACGAATCTTTCATCCTCGCTCAAATTAACGGGGAAATCGTCGCTTTCTCTGTCCGAATCGCTCTCGCTGCTTGTGGCCATGATTGTAAACAATGTGCAGATGTAAGGCGCTCCACAACCTGTGACGTCACGCTACTTCCGGTACAGGCAAGGCTTTTTTATCAGCAACCAAAAGTTGCGAACTTTATCGTCGATGTTCTCTACTAAATCCTTTCAGCAAAAATATGGCAATATCGCGAAATGATCAAGTATGACATAGAATGGATCTGCTATCCCCGTTTAAATAAGAACATCTCATTTCAGTAGGCCTTTAAAGGCCTACTGAAAGCCACTACTACCGACCATGCAGTCTGATAGTTTATATATCAATGATGAAATCTTAACATTGCAACACATGCCAATACGGCCGGGTTAACTTATAAAGTGCAATTTTAAATTTCCCGGCAAACTTCCGGCTGAAAACGTTTCGATATGATGACGTTTGCACGTGACGTCAACAGTGGAAGCGGAAGTATTCGGAGCCCATTGAATCCAATACAAAAAGCTCTGTTTTCATTTCAAAATTCCACAGTATTCTGGACATCTGTGTTGGTGAATCTTTTGTAATTTGTTTAATGAACAATGGAGACTGCAAAGAAGAAAGCTGTAGGTGCGATCGGTGTATTAGCGGCGGACTACAGCAACACGACCAGGAGCACTTTGAGGATAGCAGACACGCTAGCCGAACGACCTCACCTTGATTTCCTCCGTCTCCGGGCCGCCAACCGCATCGGTGATCGGGTGAAGTCCTTCGTCGTACCGTCGATCGCTGGAACGCAGGTGAGCACGGGTCGTGATGAACAGATGAGAGCTGGCGTAGGTGCAGAGCTATTGTTTTTAGCATAGCTCTGTCGAGGTTCCGTAGCTAAGTTAGCTTCAATGGCGTCGTTAGCAACAGCATTATTAAGCTTCGCCTAGCTGGAAAGCGTTAACCGTTTATTTACATGTCCAGAGTTTGGTAGTATTGTTGATCTTCTGTCTATCCTTCCAGTCAGGGACTTATTTGTTTTGTTTCTATATGCAGTAAAGCCCGATGCTATCACGTTAGCTCAGTAGCTAAAGAGCTTCATCAATGTATTGTCGTGGAGATAAAAGTCACTGTGAATGTCCATTTTGTGATCTCGACTCTCATTTTCAAGAGGATATAGTATCCGAGGTAGTTTAGAATACAAATCTGTGATCCACAATAGAAAAAGGAGAGAGTGTGGAATCCAATGAGCCAGCTTGTACCTAAGTTACGGTCAGAGCGAAAAAAGATACGTTCTGCACTGCACTCTAGTCCTTCACTTTCACGTTCCTCATCCACGAATCTTTCATCCTCGCTCAAATTAATGGGGTAATCGTCACTTTCTCGGTCCGAATCTCTCTCGCTGCTGGTGTAAACAATAGGAAAATATGAGCAGTCCTTCCTCCGGTGTCGTCACGCTACTTCCGGTAGGGGCAAGGCTTTTTATTTTATCAGAGACCAAAAGTTGCGAACTTTATCGTCGATGTTCTATACTAAATCCTTTCAGCAAAAATATGGCAATATCGCGAAATGATCAAGTATGACACATAGAATGGATCTGCTATCCCCGTTTAAATAAAAAAATGTCATTTCAGTAGGCCTTTAATGCACCTTTTAACTATCATTTTTAATCCACTTTGTATCCTTTTTATGTTGTTGCCCCTGTTGTTTTAAATTGAATTATTGTTCTACTTCACCTATGTTTTGTGCAGCACTTTGTGATTTTATCTGTGAAAAGCACTTTATAAATAAAATGTACTTCCTTACTTACTTTAAACTTTTTCTACCGAGCAGAGTTTTCTACTTCTGCTTATCCAGCCCGCAATGGTTTGGTTTCGCACTCTTCTTGGTCCTTTTTTCCCCTAATTGCTCTAACAGCTCAAGGATGTGTTGATAGATTGTTTTGTTATTCAACATGCAGGTCGATATTTGCAGGATGTACAAATGATGCAGTTGTTTTAAATTGATGGAATGAACGGATACAAGGTGAGGAGTTTGCCTGATTTAATTTAATTTAATTATATGAGATACCTACTGTAGTTACATGTTTTATATTATTTTAACTCCAGAATGTATTTCAACCATTACTAACACTCAGTACCCCTAGGCAATGTAATGTAATGCAATATTCAATAGCATCAGTAGCAGCACACTTGCATCAAATGTTGACTTTTTACTGGCACACTTACAGTGCCAATAAAAACAGACCATAATTATATTTGCACCTAATGATATGGCCTGATTGTATGATATTTACACAGCACTCTCGTGCGCTCATAATGCATTGTGCATCTAGTGTCGGGCTGCAGCTATTGATTGTTTTAACAATTTTAATAATTGATTAATCTATCAATTAGTTTGTCTAATTAATTGAGTAATCGGATAAAACACACGTTATAGCCTCAATGTGCATTTTCAGGGAAAATTGTTGAAATAAACAATGATTTTTCTTAAAAAATAAAGACATCAATGTGGAAATTGCACTTTTTACATGTTTGCAGTAATATTTATTTGTATTTTTTAAAAACATCTCTTCTTTTCGACTGTTTCTGACACCCATACACCACTGCTCTCATGTGTGCTCTATTGCAGCGGACCTGCAGAAACTATGTTCGCATGTTGAAAGTTCCGGGCCCTCAAACCATTAATCGAAGCAACAAGCTATAAATTGAAGGGTTTTTCGAATCGCATTAATTGATTAATTTTTGCAGCCCTAGGTCTCGTAATTTATATTTCTAATCGTTCATACAATTGTACAATGTAAGATAACAATATACAAATATTTGTTTGTTAAACCCAAAATATTGCTTTAAAAAAATGTTCATGTCATATTACATCTTTTTAAAATGTAGGTAATTTTTTTGGTATATTTAACTAACACAATACATTAAATATATGGGTTTAATTGTTTTATTTCCATATGAGTTGGGAAATTGTGTTAGATGTAAATATAAACGGAATACAATGATTTGCAAATCCTATTCAGTTGAATATGCTACAAAGACAACATATTTGATGTTCAAACTGATAAACTTTTTTTTTTTGCAAATAATAATTAACTTTAGAATTTGATGCCAGCAACACGTGACAAAGAAGTTGGGAAAGGTGGCAATAAATACTGATAAAGTTGAGGAATGCTCATCAAACACTTATTTGGAACATCCCACAGGTGAACAGGCAAATTGGGAACAGGTGGGTGCCATGATTGGGTATAAAAGTAGATTCCATGAAATGCTCAGTCATTCACAAACAAGGATGGGGCGAGGGTCACCACTTTGTCAACAAATGCCTGAGCAAATTGTTGAACAGTTTAAGAAAAACCTTGAACCAGCTATTGCAAGGAATTTAGGGATTTCACCATCTATGGTCCGTAATATCATCAAAGGGTTCAGAGAATCTGGAGAAATCACTGCATGTAAGCAGCTAAGCCCGTGACCTTCGATCCCTCAGGCTGTACTGCATCAACAAGGATATCACCACATGGGCTCAGGAACACTTCAGAAACCCACTGTGAGTAACTACAGTTGGTCGCTACATCTGTAAGTGCAAGTTAAAACTCTCCTATGCAAGGCGAAAATCGTTTCTCAACAACACCCAGAAACACCGTCGGCTTCGCTGGGCCTGAGCTCATCTAAGATGGACTGATACAAAGTGGAAAAGTGTTCTGTGGTCTGACGAGTCCACATTTCAAATTTTTTTTGGAAACTGTGGACGTCGTGTCCTCCGAACCAAAGAGGAAAAGAACCATCAAGATTGTTATAGGCGCAAAGTGTAAAAGCCAGCATGTGTGATGGTATGGGGGTGTATTAGTGCCCAAGACATGGGTAACTTACACATCTGTGAAGGCGCCATTAATGCTGAAAGGTACATACAGGTTTTGGAGCAACATATGTTGTCATCCAAGCAACGTTACCATGGACGCCCCTGCTTATTTCAGCAAGACAATGCCAAGCCACGTGTTACAACAACGTGGCTTCATACTAAAAGAGTGCGGGTACTAGACTGGCCTGCCTGTAGTCCAGACCTGTCTCTCATTGAAAATGTGTGGCACATTATGAAGCCTAAAATACCACAACGGAGACCCCCGGACTGTTGAACAACTTAAGCTGTACATCAAGCAAGAATGGGAAAGAATTCCACCTTCCATCCATCCATTTTCTACCACTTATTCCCTTCGGGGTCACGGGGGGCGCTAGAGCCTATCTCAGCTACAATCGGGCGGAAGGCGGGGTACACCCTGGACAAGTCGCCACCTCATCGCAGAGAATTCCACCTGAGAAGCTTCAAAAATGTGTCTCCTCAGTTCCCAATCATTTACGGAGTGTTGTTAAAAGGAAAGGCCATGTAACACAGTGGTGAACATGCCCTTTCTCAACTACTTTGGCACGTGTTGCAGCCATGAAATTCTAAGTTAATTATTATTTGCAAAATGAGTTTGAACATCAAATATGTTGTCTTTGTAGTGCATTCAACTGAATATGGGTTGAAAAGGATTTGCAAATCATTGTATTCCGTTTATATTTACATCTAACACCATTTCCCAACTCATATGGTAACGGGGTTTGTAGTAGTACAGTTATTAGTGAGAATATACTTATTTTAAGGTATTTTGGGGTTCATTGAGGTTAGCTAATTTTACTTGTTTTGGAAAGTCTTGACAAGCCAAATGTTCTTGTTCTATTGGCAGATAATTTTGCTTAATTCAAATAAAATACCCCTCATTTTTGTATTTTTTTTTTTTTCTTGTTTTTGAGCACTGACTTTTTGCAGTGTACCAGTCAGTATGAGTTGGACTATCAACATCTATCCTTTTTTTTTTTATATATTACCCTTTTTGTTATGATGCATATTGAAAGAAATGCATTTTTACTCTTTGATGACACTTATATCTATTTTTTTTTCATGCAAAATTAAGATGACATTATATTATTCCTTAAAACGACTTCTATGTAGAATTCTCAATCCCTTTTGAAGAACTTCTCTTTTTTTTGTCTAAGAAAATACTAGTATATGAAGTATTCAGCGTTGTCTTGTATTTACTGTCTCTACTCCATCATCCTCCAGGCTGGCAGGGGGTGGACTGCTCTATTCTGTGCTCCAGTGGTTGTTGGGGTCTGGGCTGCAATCAGTCATGCTTGTGTGCCAACGGCGCCGCCTGTGACCCGGTTGATGGCACCTGTACTTGTTCCCCGGGCTGGAGGGGAGATCACTGCGATGAGTCCTGTCCTGTATGTTTGAGAGAATCACAAAGACCCAAATGACCCTGACCTCTGCTTGATTTTGTCAGCGTTGGAGAAAAGTTAGAGGTCTTTTTTTTTTTTGTCAGGATGGCACTTTTGGGCTGGACTGCAGGGAGCGCTGTGACTGCAGTCATGCTGATAGCTGCGATGCTGTGAGTGGGTACTGCCACTGCCATCCCGGCTGGACAGGTCGGTACTGATTCTGCTTTAAGACAAAATATACATTTCTACACTGCAAAAACTGAAATCTAAGCAGTGTTTCCCATAAACTGCCAAGATACCTGTGGCGGTGGGGGCGTGGCTATGGGCGTGGTCGCCATGACATCATCGAGTAATTTGCATAATTTACTACAATGATTTGATTTTCTCTAAAAAGGCTCAAAAAATGTATACTTACTAATTAATAATAACAGTTTTGTTTTAAACGTCCATCCATCCAACCATTTTACAATATAATTACAACACTTTTATGTACATATTTATATACAGATTTGAACAATAAGTTATTCACTGAAATATATTTATTAATTGTGGTTCTTACAAAAAATATATCTTATAAAATATAAAAGCTAAAATGTCTCAAAGCTCTGCCCCTTTAATTAGTGCATACTAAATAATTTAACTTTAGCCTACTACTACAACCATATTATTTACCAGCAACATAAAGTGAAACAGAGGCAGAGGTGTCCTGCCACAGTCAGTAACAAATAAACAGAAAACAGTAGTGGTGGTAGATAGACACAGAGCTTAATCAAACATCTGATCCACTGAACAAAGTGCTCCAAAAATCTTGAACTTTAGACTGACATCAGTTTTACTCCCTACACTTAACCATGTGTTTCCTACTGCCTGCAGACTTTGCACCCTTTGTTATATACACATGTTGTGTTTCTAATATAAATACATTTAATAAAGTCAAATACAAATAAGGCAACTACACCTCTCTTTTGTAAAGTAAATCTGAACAGCCGATATGGGCATCTACATCAACTATATGATTTGCAAAAAAATATATATATATATATTTTTTTTTAATATATATATTTTTTTAATTGTTTTTATTTTTTTATTTTTTTTTCATTTGTGGCGGACGTAATTCTTTCGTGGCGGGCCGCCACAAATAAATGAATGTGTGGGAAACCCTGCTAAGATTAAGTATCTCAACTAAGGGTGATATTTGCTTATTTTCTGTCCAAGATAATTATTCTCACTAAGCAGATTTTATGTTAGTGTTTTACTTGTTTTAAGTGTTTTGCTCCTAAATGATCTCAGTAAGATATTACAGCTTGTTGCTGAGATTTGATGACCTATATTGAGTAAAACATGTCATGTTATCCATGGAAAAATACATTTTTAGTCAATATGATTTGCCTGAGCGGCAAGGAGACCCCGAGAGCAACAAGCGGTTGCCTTGTTGCCTTTCCATTAAGAACAATAAATTAGTTTTTAGTATAAGTTTGCTGTTTTCAAGAAATGTAATGCAGAGCGCATATCATTATGTCAAGATAATGGCACTAGCATTTACTTCATTTAAGAATATTTTTCAACATATTGAGCAAAAAGGTCTCTTTTTTTTTCTACCAAGAAAAGTGCACTTGTTATTAGTGAGAATATACTTATTTTAAGGTATTTTGTGGTTAATTGAAGTTAGCTAATTTTACTTGTTTTGGAAAGTCTTGACAAGCCGAATTTTCTTGATCTATTGGCAGATCATTTTGCTTAGTTCAAATAAAATACCCCTCATTATTGTAATTTTTGTTCTTGTTTTTGAACACTGACTTTTTGCAGTGTACCTTCTGCAGCTGAAAGTCAAGGTCACGAGAAACTAAACAGACTTGAAATAAACAAAGCATACATGCATTAAAGCGTGTTTACACAATGTCTAAGCCGTGTTCCACTAATTAAATGTCCAATTTGTTTGTGCCACTGAGCCGGCAGGTCATGTGTAATGTAAGCGATGTAAGCCCCAAATTAGCGCTTCTAGCCGGCACACTGAATCCTGGCATGAAACTGTGCTTGCATTACAGCCAATATTTGTCATGCACAACCTGGTGACACCAGCATATAAATAATTGGAGGCAGGATCCGAGCTAAAACATGTATATTTGGATTTGGCCCAGCACAGCTAATCCCGCTCATTTTGCTGATTCTACTGCCAAATGTACAAAACCCCGAAAGCAGTGAAGTTGTCACGTTGTGTAAATGGTAAATAAAAACAGAATACAATGATTTGCAAATCCTTTTCAACTTATATTCAATTGAATAGACTGCAAAGACAAGATATTTAACGTTCGAACTGGAAAACTTTGTTGCTTTTTGCAAATATTAGCTCATTTGGAATTTGATGTTTCAAAAAAGCTGGCACAAGTGGCAAAAAAAGACAGAGAAAGTTGAGGAATGCTCATCAAAGACTTATTTGGGACATCCCACAGGTGAACAGGCTAATTGGGAACAGGTGGGTGCCATGATTGGGTATAAAAGCAGCTTCCATGAAATGCTCAGTCATTCACAAACAAGGATGGGGCGAGTGTCACCACTTTGTGGAAAATTCGAGAGCAAAAAAAAACATTTCTCAATGAGCTATTGCAAGGAATTTAAGGATTTCACCATCTACGCTCCGTAATATCATCAAAGGGTTCAGAGAATCTGGAGAAATCACTGCACGTAAGCCATGATATTACAGACCTTCGATCCCTCAGGCGATACTGCATCAAAAAGCGACATCAGTGTGTAAAGGATATCACCACATGGGCTCAGGAACACTTCAGAAAACCACGGTCAGTAACTACAGTTGGTCGCTACATCTGCAAGTGCAAGTTAAAACTCTACTATGCAAAGCCAAAACCATTTATCAACAACACCCAGAAACGGTGCCGGCTTCGCTGGGCCTGAGCTCATCTAAGATGGACTGACACAAAGTGGAAAAGTGTTCTGTGGTCTGACGAGTCCACATTTCAAATTGTTTTTGGAAACTGTGGACGTCGTGTCCTCCGGACCAAAGAGGAAAAGAACCATCCGGATTGTTCTCGGCGCAAAGTGTAAAAGCCAGCATGTGTGATGGTATGGGGGTGTATTAGTGCCCAAGACATGGGTAACTTACACATCTGTGAAGGCACCATTAATGCTGAAAGGTACATACAGGTTTTGGAGCAACATATGTTGCCATCCAAGCAACGTTACCATGGACGCCCCTGCTTATTTCATCAAGACAATGCCAAGCCATGTGTTACAACAGCGTGGCTACATAGTAAAAGAGTGTGGGTACTAGACTGGCCTGCCTGTAGTCCAGACCTGTCTCCCATTGAAAATGTGTGGCGCAATATGAAGAACAACTTAAGCTGTACATCAAGCAAGAATGACGAGTGACGAGAGTGACGAAGGAAAATATTTCAAAAGAAGGAACATCAATTCTCAACAAAACTTCTGGAGCTTCTCTTTCTTCATGCTGTTAACTAGCTGCACACGCTGGAAACGAGTAGCGAGGGCAAAAAAATAAATTTATTGACAGTGCAGTTGAAAGCCGATGTGTTTACTTTGTAATTAAGTAAACATAGTCCGAATTGAATAACGTGCGGGGGAACTTTCTGACAACACTGCTGCCCTCTTCATGATGTACACTGCAAAAACTGAAATCTAAGTAAGATGAAATATCTCAAATAAGGGTGATATTTGCTTATTTTCTGTCTGATAAGATAATTCTTCTCAAAAAGCAGATTTTATGTTAGAGTGTTTTACTTGTTTGAAGTGTTTTGGTCCTAAATGATCTCAGTAAGATGTTACAGCTTGTTGCTGAGATTTGATGACCTATATTGAGTAAAACATGCTTGAAACTAGAATATCAACTGTTGCAAAGCTGTGTCATCAACACTCACAAGTATAAAACTACTTTTTTAAAGTAATCATTTCTTATTTCAAGCATGAAATAAAAAATCATGACTTTGACACAATTGTGTCTCATAATTAAAACAGATGACAGCCAAATGGACTTTGCTGTTTTATTTTCAATGAAACAATAGAAAACAGGTACTCATATAGTAGTACAGTTGGCACAGTACAGTAAACTGACAGTTAATATTTAAACATTTAACATGAAACATTTCAAAAAATTTGGGACAGAAATAGTTCATGCACAAATATATATATATATATATATATATATATATATATATATATATATATATATATATATATATATATATATATATATACATATATATATATATATATATATATATATATATATATATATATATATATATATATATATATATATATATATGTATGTGTGTATATATATATATATATATATATATATATATATATATATATATATATATATATATATTTATATATATATATATATATATATATATATATATATATATATATATATATATTTTTTTTTTTTTTTAATTATTTTTATTTGAACTAAGCAAAATTATCTGCCAATAGAACAAGAAAATTCGGCTTGTCAAGACTTTCCAAAACAAGTAAAATTAGCTAAATTCAATTAACCCAAAAATTGGCTATTCCACAAAATTGTTTGGGTGACCCCAAACTTTTGAACGGTAGTGTGTATATATATATAATTTTACTTGTTGTTTGTTTTACTTGACCTTCCTTTGAGCAGATTGAGTTTCTGGAGCATCACATTTGTGGGGTCAATTAAACGCTCAAAATGGCCAGAAAAAGAGAACTTTCATCTGAAACTCGACAGTCTATTCTTGTTCTTAGAAATGAAGGCTATTACACAAAATTGTTTGGGTGACCCCAAACTTTTGAACGGTATATATATATATATATATATATATATATATATATATATATATATATATATATATATATATATATATATATATATATATATATATATATATATATATATATATATATATTATATTTCTAAGAACAAGAATAGACTGTCGAGTTTCAGATGGAAGTTCTCTTTTTCTGGCCATTTTGAGCGTTTAATTGACCCCACAAATGTGATGCTCCAGAAACTCAATCGGCTCAAAGGAAGGTCAGTTTTGTAGCTTCTGTAACGAGCTAAACTGTTTTCAGATGTGTGAACATGATTGCACAAGGGTTTTCTAATCATCAATTAGCGTTCTGAGCCAATGAGCAAACACATTGTACCATTAGAACACTGGAGTGATAGTTGCTGGAAATGGGCCTCTATACACCTATGTAGATATTGCACCAAAAACCAGACATTTACAGCTAGAATAGTCATTTACCACATTAGCAATGTATAGAGTGTATTTCTTTAAAGTTAAGACTAGTTTAAAGTTATCTTCATTGAAAATAAGGACATTTCAATGTGACCCCAAACTTTTGAGCGGTAGTGTATATATGTATATATATATATATATATATATATATATATATCTATATATATATATATATATATATATATATATATATATATATATATATATATATATATATATATTCCTTGCACACTAATGACTGAAAGAGCACGCACTTGGCGCGATGATGTCATGTTATCAATGGAAAAATGCATTTTTAGACCATATGATTTGCCTTGTTGCCTTTCCATTAAGAACAATAAATTAGTTTTTAGTATAAGTTTGCTGGTTTCAAGAAATGTAATGCCGAGCGCATATCATTATGTCAAGATAATGGCACTAGCATTTACTTCATTTAAGAACAATTTTCAGAAAAAAGGTCTCATATTTGTTTTTTCTACCAAGAAAAGTGCACTTGTTATTAGTGAGAATATACTTATTTTAAGCTATTTTGGGGTTCATTGAGGTTAGCTAATTTTACTTGTTTTGGAAAGTCTTGACAAGCCAAATTTTCTTGTTCTATTGGCAGATAATTTTGTTTAGTTCAAGTAAAATACCCCTCATTTTTGTATTTTTCTTTCTTGTTTTTGAACACTGACTTTTTGCAGTGTAGTTGAATAGCCCCGACCCACACCCTCCTACCAACAATGCAAAATGGTTTCTTCCACCTGAGCGGCAAACCCAGCATGGTACATTTCACTCATCTCACATGTGATAAGAATTCACACACAGCACCAGCATTTCGGAACAAGTGATAAAAGAAAGGTCAAGTAAAATAAATGTTTTTGTGGCAGCATATGAGAAAGTTGCGTAAGTTCCACTTTTGCATCTGTTTCGGTCATTTTTTTATTTTGAATCAATGTCATACAGCATCTTTAAAGGCCTACTGAAATGAGATTTTCATATTTAAACGGGGATAGCAGATCCATTCTATGTGTCATACTTGATCATTTCGCGATATTGCCATATTTTTGCTGAAAGGATTTAGTGGAGAACATTGACGATAAAGTTCGCAACTTTTGGTCGCTGATAAAAAAAGCCTCGCCTGTACCGGAAGTAGCGTGACGTCACAGGTTGAAGAGCTCCTCACATCTGCACATTGTTTACACCAGCAGCGAGAGAGATTCGGACCGAGAAAGCGACGATTACCCCATTAATTTGAGCGAGGATGAAAGATTTGTGGATGAGGAAAGTGAGAGTGAAGCATTAGAGTGCAGTGCAGGACGCCAGGGTGTATCTTTTTTCGCTCTGACCGTAACTTAGGTACAAGGGCTCATTGGATTCCACACTTTCTCCTTTTTCTATTGTGGATCACGGATTTGTATTTTAAACCACCTCAGATACTATATCCTCTTGAAAATGAGAGTCGAGAACGCGAAATGGACATTCACAGTGACTTTTATCTCCACGACAATACATTGGTGAAGCACTTTAGCTTCGGAGCTAACGTGATAGTATCGTGCTTAACTGCGGATAGAAACAGAAGAAACATGCCCCTGACTGGAAGGATAGACAGAAGATCAACAATACTATTATTACTTCTACTATCAGGAGACACCGAACCAAACCCTGGACCTGTAACCACATGGTTAATGCCTGGCGAAGCCTAGCAATGATGTTGCTAACGACGCCATTGAAGCTATATTAGCTAAGGGACCTCGACAGAGCTATGCTAAAAACATTAGCTCTCCACCTACGCCAGCCCTCATCTGCTCATCAACACCCGTGCTCACCTGCGTTCCAGCGATCGACGGCGCGACGAAGGACTTCACCCGATCATCGGTGCGGTCGGCGGCTAGCGTCGGATAGCGCCTCTGCTATCCAATTCAAAGTCCTCCTGGTTGTGTTGCTGCAGCCAGCCGCTAATACACAGATCCCACCTACAACTTTCTTCTTTGCAGTCTCCATTGTTCATTAAACAAATTGCAAAAGATTCACCAACACAGATGTCCAGAATACTGTGGAATTTTGCGATGAAAACAAGCTGGCCACCGTGCTATTCCAAAATTTCTGCTTCAACCCGTGACGTCACGCGCAAACATCATCATACCGAGACGTTTTCAGCTGGATATTTCCCGGGAAATTTAAAATTGCACTTTATAAGTTAACCCGGCCGTATTGGCATGTGTTGCAATGTTAAGATTTCATCATTGATATATAAACTATCAGACTGCGTGGTAGGTAGTAGTGGCTTTCAGTAGGCCTTTAATAATGTTCACGTTATTAAATGAATGCCTTACTCAGTCCAAACCAAGCATCTATGTAAGCTTGCCTTTTATACCACAGAGCGCTAGAAGTACATGAATGTTCCTGTCACCGAAAGGATTCAACGTCATTATGCACAAAACTGTGATGCTGTATCGGAAAGTCAAATATCCTGAGAGGGTGCGGGTGGTTGAATGCAGGGTGCACTTGCCTGCATGGGTGGAGAGATGCTCTCATGGAGGGAATGGATTCAGAACAAAAGGTTAAGATTGCCAGCTCCGCACAGCCCTGTTCACATTCAGCCCTCCTGAGCTCGGGGCATTTATTCTGAGAAATTGTGGCTTTTATTATCTGCAAGAACGGACCTCTCTGCTCTAAATCCTGCACGGGTGGGGACCATCTGTCTACTTTAATTGTGTCACCGGGGTACAAGACCAGGGTTCAGCATGCAACTCATTGGTGCAGACAAACACTCCTTCATACACATTCCAAGCTTTCGTACCTTGATAATGGACTCTCAGAAAAAAAGAAGGGCAGAGAGAGGACGTTTGGGTCACAGGACTCAGTCAGGGATGAAGTGGACATTACTGTATGTATGCCCAAGCAATGTTGACACTGACACTGCAGGTGTAAACTAACAACTTTATTATGTAAATGTAAGTGCACTGCAAAAACTGAAATCTAAGTAAGATTAAAGGCCTACTGAAAGCCACTACTATCGACCACGCAGTCTGATAGTTTATATATCAATGATGAAATCTTAACATTGCAACACATGCCAATACGGCCGGGTTAACTTATAAAGTGCAATTTTAAATTTCCCGCGAAACTTCCGGTTGAAAACGTCTATGTATGATGACGTATGCGCGTGATGTCACTAGATAAACGGAAGTATTGGTACCCCATTGAATCCAATACAAATAAGCTCTGTTTTCATCTCAAAATTCCACAGTATTCTGGACATCTGTGTTGGTGAATCTTTTGCAATTTGTTTAATGAACAATGAAGACTGCAAAGAAGAAAGTTGTAGGTGGGATCGGTGTATTAGGGGCTGGCTGTAGCAACACAACCAGGAGGACTTACTTGGATAGCAGACGCGCTATCCAACCGCACGGATGATCGGGTGAAGTCCTTCGTCCTTCCGTCGATCGCTGGAACGCAGGTGAGCACGGGTGTTGATGAACAGATGAGGGCTGGCTGGCGTAGGAGGATAGCTAATGTTTTTAGCATAGCTCTGTGAGGTCCGGTTGCTAAGTTAGCTTCAATGGCGTCGTTAGCAACAGCATTGTTAAGCTTTGCCAGGCTGGAAAGCATTAATCGTGTGTTTACATGTTCATGGTTTAATAGTATTGTTGATCTTCTGTCTATCCTTCCAGTCAGGGGTTTATTTCTTTTGTTTCTATCTGCATTTGAGCCCGATGCTATCACATTAGCTCAGTAGCTAAAGAGCTTCGCCGATGTATTGTCGTGGAGATAAAAGTCACTGTGAATGTCCATTTCGCGTTCTCGACTCTCATTTTCAAGAGGATATAGTATCCGAGGTGGTTTAAAATACAAATCCGTGATCCACAATAGAAAAAGGAGAAAGTGTGGAATCCAATGAGCCCTTGTACCTCAGTTACGGTCAGAGCGAAAAAAGATACATCCTGCACTGCCTCTCTAGTCCTTCACTCTCACTTTTCTCATCCACGAATCTTTCAACCTCGCTCAATAATCGTCGCTTTCTCGGTCCGAATCTCTCTCGCTGCATTGTAAACAATGGTAGAATGTGAGGAGTCTTTCCTCTGGTGACGTCACGCTACTTCCGGTATAGGCAAGGCTTTTTTTTATCAGCCACCAAAAGTTGCGACCTTTATCGTCGTTCTCTACTAAATCCTGTCATCAAAAATATGGCAATATCGCGAAATGATAAAAAATGACACGTAGAATGGATCTGCTATCCCCGTTTAAATAAAAAAAATTCATTTCAGTAGGCCTTTAAATATCTCAAATAAGGGGGATATTTGCTTATTTTCTGTCTGATAAGATAATTATTCTCACTAAGCAGATTTTATGTTAGAGTGTTTTACTTGTTTGAAGTGTTTTGGTCCTAAATTATCTCAGTAAGATATTACAGCTTGTTGCTGAGATTTGATGACCTATATTGAGTAAAACATGCTTGAAACTAGAATATCAACTGTTGCAAAGCTGTGTCATCAACACTCACAAGTATAAAACTACTTTTTTAAAGTAATCATTTCTTATTTCAAGCATGAAATAAAAAATCATGACTTTGACACAATTGTGTCTCATAATTAAAACAGATGACAGCCAAATGGACTTTGCTGTTTTATTTTCAATGAAAAAATAGAAAACAGGTACTCATATAGTAGTACAGTTGGCACAGTACAGTAAACTGACAGTTAATATTTAAACATTTAACATGTGACATTTCTAACAATTTTGAACAGGAATAGTTCATGCACATTCAGATAAATTCTTCAAAATTACAATTAAAATTTTTTTGGCTGTATATCAGAATCAGAATCAGATTTAGAATAGTTTTTATTGTTTTTTATTGTTATTGTTATTGTATTTGTTGTATTTTATTTATATATGCGCACTAATTGACTGAAATAGCCCGCACTTGGCGCGATGATGTCATGTTGTCAATGGAAAAATGCATTTTTAGACCATATGATTTGCCTGAGAAACTATTTTGAACAGAAATAGTTCATGCACATTCAGATAAATTCTTCAAAATTACAATAAAAAAAAATTTGGTCGGGGGCCGGGCTGTAAATATATATATATATATATATATATATATATATATATATATATATATATATATATATATATATATATATATATATATATATATATATATATATATATATATATATATATATATATATAATGTATGTATATATATATATATATATATATATATATATATATATATATATATATATATATATATATATATATATATATATATATATATATATATATATATTTGTTTTTTCTATCAAGAAAAGTGCACTTGTTATTAGTGAGAATATACTTATTTTAAGGTATTTTTGGGTTCATTGAGGATTAGCTAGTTTAACTTGTTTTGGAAAGTCTTGACAAACCACATTTTCTTGTTCTATTGGCAGATAATTTTGCTTAGTTCAAGTAAAATGCCCCTAATTTTTGTATTTTTTTTGCTTGTTCTTGAACACTGACTTTTTGCAATGTATAAGGTAAGACATATTATTAGGGCTGCGAATATTTGGGTGTCCCACGATTCGATTCAATATCGATTCTTGGGGTGACGATTCGATTCAAATCGATTTTTTTCGATTCAAAGCAATTCTCGATTCAAAAACGATATTTTTCCGATTCAAAAGGATTCTCTATTCATTCAATACATAGGATTTCAGCAGGATCTACCCCAGTCTGCTGACATGCAAGCAGAGTGAAAAGCTTTTATAATTGTAAAGGACAATGTTTTATCAACTGATTGCAATAATGTAAATTTGTTTTAACTATTAAATGAACCAAAAATATGACTTATTTTATCTTTGTGAAAATATTGGACACAGTGTGTTGTCAAGCTTATGAGATGCGATGCAAGTGTAAGCCACTATGACACTATTGTTCTTTTTTTATAAATGTCTAATGATAATGTCAATGAGGGATTTTTAATCACTGCTATGTTGAAATTGTAACTAATATTGTTACTGTTGTTGATAATATTCATTTTTGTTTCACTACTTTTGGTTTGTTCTGTGTCGTGTTTGTGTCTCCTCTCAATTGCTCTGTTTATTGCAGTTCTGAGTGTTGCTGGGTCGGGTTTGCTTTTGGAATTTGATTGCATTGTTATGGTTTTGCTGTGTATTGTTTTGTTGGATTGATTAATAAAAAAATGTATTAAAAAAAATAAAAATGAAAAAATAAATAAAATAAAAAATAAAAATCGCTTTTTTAAAAATGAGAATTGATTCTGAATCGCACAACGTGAGAATCGCGATTCGAATTCGAATACATTTTTTCCTACACCCCGACATATTATCCAGCGTTTTGTTTCGCAATATTATGCAAAACCAACTTTTCTTACCTTCTGGTACTTGCTGATCTGTATTTGGGATCTGCATGAATCCTGAAAAATTGCGCGCATCCGCCTTTGTAGTCCGTGCCGACGCCGTAGTCGATCTTCTTGTTATGTGACATTCATCCTCCGCTGTTGCCATTTCTAATATAAAGTAGTGTAAAGTTCTTACTTATATCCAGAGGTGGGACCAAGTCATTGCTTTGCAAGTCACAAGTAAGTCTCAAGTCTTTGCCCTCAAGTCTCGAGTCAAGTCCCGAGTCAAGACAGGCAAGTCCCGAGTTAAGTCCAAAGTCAAGACTAGAAAGTCTCAAGTCAAGTCCCAAGTCCTGCATTTTGAGTTTCGAGTCCTTTCAAGTCCTTTTAACCACAGACTAATATTTTTACACAGATTGTGTATGCTTTTAAAACGCTGTATTTATTTATTAAAACAAGTGCATTTGAAATTGCAGGGGAAAAAATGGTGCTGACATTGCAATTCATAATAGCACTATTAACCAGTCATTTTAATAGTTTAAACAATTTTAAACATTTAACTCATTCCTTTACAGAATAAACACATTTGCAAAAACAAACATTAACATACTATTGGTTGTATTTTATGAAAATAACATTACCACAAAGTTGAGAAGGAGCAAAGATCTTCAATATTTGTATGTGAGAATCACAAAGAAATCTTCTGGGGGAGGATGACGCCCCTACAGGGGTTTGGTTTACAAACTTTCAGCCCCACCTACAACAAAATTCACCAGCCGCCACTGATTATGATGCATTCTCATTTTAGGCAAAGTATAAGACAATACTTTCTTAACAGTATAATTGTAACCAGGAATAAGTCTTCAAGTAACAATATTCAAATACTAACATTGTTTGGTAAAACAGCATTTGGTTTTATTCTGAATCCAGTGAAACAGATTGGTGGTTTTAGCTGATATAAAGACTTTCAGGTGTTTATATATGTTTAAGTATTTGGCAGACGCTTTTATCCAAAGTGACATACATAAAAAATAGATATAAAACAATCACTGTAAACATTATCATTTAAGGGAAGAATGTAATACAAAATATCAATACAAAGTGTCAAGACAGAATAAACTCTCTGCTGCTGCAGCAACAGAGTTAAGTCTATAGGTCCCTAAAATATATAGATATCTAATGTATTCATACATTGTTTATGTAGGATATACGCATGTATATATAATCTAATCATATTGTTTCTTCAACTTAAAAATAGCTGACCGTTTTTTCCCCCTTCTCTGGGATTATATTCCCAGTTTTGATCTCGGACGTCTGGTCATTTATAGCGTATAAGAATATTATATTACTGTTAAGCAAACTATGAATAATAAAATCGCCAAAACATGTGTCCGTTATCATAGCTACACGCATGACAAAAAAAACGCGTGAAAATCAGTGGTATTCAGTGAGGTAAGATGAATTAAATTTGCTGACAGTTCATTGCTCCTGCCAAATGAATTGCACTGAGTGGAGCGGATCACCACTCCAAGATGGCGGCTCCGCGTCTCGTCTGCGCCAGTAGGCAGTAGCGCTCAATGCTGCGTACCCTTATAAGATGTCTATGGTTATAACGTTAGCAGTGAGTTTACAGCCTCGCTGATTTAACTACACAGCAAATAAAAGTCATGTTACTTAGCCAATAAACGTTAGCTTACATTCAAAACTTACCCTTCTTTGTGCAACTTCAAATGTCGAACGAAGTTGGAAGTTGTTGCGTCTCCGTCTGTAATATTCGAACTGCGTGATTTGCATACGGCAATTCGTTTTTTGTTGACCAAGTCGTAGTTTTTATACCCGAACAAAACCAACTTTGGCATAATTGTTTCTCACTGCCGCATTGTTTGACAACTCATGTTCGGTGGTTGTCCTGCAATTGGATTGGATGAATGCTGTGGGATGAAAACAACGTAGATTTAATTTGATTGGCTGTTGTACTGACAGCACACCAGCTGACAAGCAGCACACACGCTTATAGACACAGACGTATAAAATGAAAGATACGGAGCGCTCCCAAATAACTTTTTAAGGTTTGGGTTTTGGGGAAAGTAGCAAGTCATGTCAAGTCAAAAGCCTCAAGTCCAAGTGAAGTCACAAGTCATTGATGTTAAAGTCTAAGTTGAGTTGCAAGTCTCTTTACATTTTGTCAAGTCGAGTCTAAAGTCATCAAATTCATGACTCGAGTCTGACTCGAGTCCAAGTCATGTGACTCGAGTCCACACCTCTGCTTATATCTGTCAGTAAACTCGCCATGAAAGCGCTAAAACCTACCGGTGTAGTGAGTTTACATTATTTACCCAAGTAACTTCGATTATTAGAGACTTCCGGTCGGACAGTTTTTGACAAGACACATTTCCGGACTTGATGTTGTTTCCGGATGAGGAAATGCTGCTCTGTTATGGATTTAAGTAAAGTCTAAATGTCAATAATACAGTTAGCTCCATCTTTTGACACTTCTTCCACTCCTGTCCCTGCACGCTACACCGCTACAACAAAGATGACGGGGAGAAGACGCTGTCGAAGGTGAGCCACATAAATAAGACCACAAAACGGCGCATTCTGAAGCGACTGTTAGAAAGCGACTTGAAGATGATGTGTAAAACATCATCTATGCAACATTTTGACCAAAGAACCACCATTACATGTTATGTAGACCACAAGGAAGTGTTTTCCATTTAGAAAAAAAAAACATATATACTGTATATATGACTCTTTTAATGCGCCCTATAATCCGGTGCGCCTTATATATGAATAAAGATCGAAAGTAGACCATTCATCGGCAGTGCGCCTTACAATCCGGTGCGCTCTATGGTCCGGAAAATACAGTACATCAATAAAATACAACAGTTCTCTTAAGTTAAGTCAGTTATGATTCACATATGAGATGAATTATATCTCATTTCCAAAAAAGGGTGAATGTGAGCGTTAATGATTGTCTATGCGGGATTGATTTATGATGGGTGTACCCTGAAGGCAGCTAGGATAGTCTCCAGCTGAGTCCCTTACAAGAGCTATTGAAAATGGATGAATAGATGAATTGTAAATCATCTCGGATGTCAGGAATGTCCATCACTCCATTTTCTATAACGCTGGTCCTCATTTTGTCACGGGTGAACAAGAGCCTATCTCAGTTAGGTTACACACTAAAATGGTCACCATCCAATCGCAGGACCCATCGGGACAAGCAACTTTTCAGAAAATTTAGCGTCTCTAATTAGCCTGACATACTTCACTTAAAGGCCTACTGAAATGATTTTTTTTTATTTAAACGGGAATAGCAGATCCATTGTATGTGTCATACTTGATCATTTCGCGATATTGCCATATTTTTGCTGAAAGGATTTAGTAGAGAAAATCGACGATAAAGTTCGCAACTTTTGCTCGCTGATAAAAAAAAGCCTTGCCTGTACCGGAAGTAGCGTGACGTCACAGGAGCTAGGATTCCTCACAATTCCCCATTGTTTACAATGGAGCGAGAGAGATTCGGACCGAGAAAGTGATGATTACCCCATTAATTTGAGCGAGGATGAAAGATTCGTAGATGAGGAACGTTACAGTGAATGACTTGAGAGGCAGCGATGGACGTTTTTTTTTTTCGCTCTGACCGTAACTTAGGTACAAGCTGGCTCATTGGATTCCACACTCTCCTTTTTGTATTGTAGATCACAGATTTGTATTTTAAACCACCTCGGATACTATATCCTCTTGAAAATGAGAGTCGAGAACGCGAAATGGACATTCAGTGCCTTTTATCTCCACGACAATACATCGGCGAAATGCTTTAGCTACGAGCTAACGTGATAGCATCTTGCTTTAACTGCATATAGAAACAAAAGAAATAAACCCCTGACTGGAAGGATAGATAGAAAATCAACAATACTATTAAACCGTGGACATGTAAATACACGGTTAATGCTTTCCAGGCTGGCGAAGGTTAACAATGCTGTGCTAACGACGCCATTGAAGCTAACTTAGCAACCGGACTGCACAGAGCTATGCTAAAAACATTAGCTCTCCACCTACGCCAGCCAGCCCTCATTTGCTCATCAACACCCGTGCTCACCTGCGTTCCAGCGATCGGCAGAAGGACGAAGGACTTCACCCGATGCGTTTGGCGGCCCGGAGACGTAGGAAGTCAAGGTGAAGTCGGCGGCTAGCGCGGCTAGCGCGGCTAGCGCGGCTAGCGCTCCAACAAAGTCCTCCTGGTTGTGTTGCTGTAGTCCGCTGCTAATACACTGATCCCACCTACAACTGTCTTCTTTGCAGCCTTCATTGTTCATTAAAAACATTGCAAAAGATGTTCAGAATACTGTGGAATTATGAAATGAAAACAGAGCTTTTTGTATAGGATTCTACGGGGTACCATAACTTCCGTTACTCGGACTTTGTCACGCCCATACGTCATCATACCGCGATGTTTCAGCCGGATATTTCCCGGGAATTTTAAAATGTCACTTTATAAGTTAACCCGGCCGTATTGGCATGTGTTGCAATGTTAAGATTTCATCATTGATATATAAACTATCAGACTGCGTGGTCGGTAGTAGTGGCTTTCAGTAGGCCTTTAAAGGCCTACTGAAATGAATTGTTTTTATTTAAACGGGGATAGCAGATCCATTCTATGTGTCATACTTGATCATTTCGCGATATTGCCATATTTTTGCTGAAAGGATTTAGTAGAGAACATCGATGATAAAGTTCGTAACTTTTGGTCGCTGATAAAAAAAGCCTTGCCTGTACCGGAAGTAGCGTGACGTCACAGGTTGAAAGGCTCCTCACATTTCCCCATTGTTTACACCAGCAGCGAGAGCGATTCGGACCGAGAAAGCGACGATTACCCCATTTATTTGAGCCAGGAAGAAAGATTCGTGGATGAGGAACGTGAGAGTGAAGGACTAGAGTGCAGTGCAGGATGTATCTTTTTTCGCTTTGACCGTAACTTAGGTACAAGCTGGCTCATTGGATTCCACACTTTCTCCTTTTTCTATTTTGGATCACGGATTTGTATTTTAAACCACCTCGGATACTATATCCTCTTGAAAATGAGAGTCGAGAACGCGAAATGGACATTCACAGTGACTTTTATCTCCACGACAATACATCGGTGAAGCACTTTAGCTACAGAGCTAACGTGATAGCATCGTGCTTAAATACAGATAGAAACAAAAGAAATAATCCCCTGACTGGAAGGATAGACAGCAGATCAACAATACTACTATCAGGACACACCGAACCAAACACTGGACATGTAACTACACGGTTAATGCTGTGCCGCCTGTCGAAGCCTAGCAATGCTGTTGCTAACGACGCCATTGAAGCTAACTTAGCTACGGGACCTCGTCAGAGCTATGATAAAAACATTAGCGCTCCACCTACGCCAGCCCTCATCTGCTCATCAACACCCGTGCTCACCTGCGTTCCAGCGATCGACGGCGCGACGAAGGACTTCCCCCGATCATCAATGCGGTAGGCGGCTAGCGTCGGATAGCACGTCTGCTATCCATCTCAAAGTCCTCCTGGTTGTGTTGCTGCAGCCAGCCGCTAATACACCGATCCCACCTACAGCTTTCTTCTTTGCAGTCTTCATTGTTCATTAAACAAATTGCAAAAGATTCACCAACACAGATGTCCAGAATACTGTGGAATTTTGCGATGAAAACAGAGCTGTTTGTATTGGATACAATGTGTCCCAATACTTCCGTTTCAACCATCGACGTCACGCGCATACGTCATCATACATAAACGTTTTCAACCGGAAGTTCCCCGGGAAATTTAAATTTGCACTTTATAAGTTAACCCGGCTGTATCGGCATGTGTTGCAATGTTAAGATTTCATCATTGATATATAAACTATCAGACTGTGTGGTCGGGTCAGTAGTAGTGGGTTTCAGTAGGCCTTTAAGAACGTGGGAGAAATCCGTAGTACTCACAGAGGGAGAAAATGCAAACTCTACATAGTGATTCAAACCCTTTACTGACTGTGGCCCCATTACAGGAATAATGTAGGCTTATTCAATTGTATTCTTCTACTTCTTCTACTATAAGCACATGTGGTTTGCGATGGTAACCTGTCAAGGTTCTCTCCTTTAGTTCGAGGGTGTGAGCGGGTAAGACCAAGTGGATGTGACCCACAAGTGCACACCTGACTCTGACCATGTTGACACTTGAAACAGGACTTCATCCCATCAAGTCCTTATTCACTTCACTTCATTTCAGATGAGATTTTAAGTGGTTGTAATTGATACTTAGTGTTTACCTGCTTGGGAAGTAAACCGAGCGAGAATTAAAGTGGTTTGCTTTGCCGTTCCCACGCTGAACAAATTGGATGGTGAGACCTATTGAACCTTCACAGCTCCTTTGAAGACACTTCAACTCTGTCTTTTTCTTCTGGCTCACCAGGTATCCAGTGTTCCTCTGTTTGTCACCATTAGACCGAGAAGTGCCATGTTCCATCCGCAGTCATTTTCTCACTCGCTGTTTTTCTTGTCCGTGTGAGCAGAACCTCAAACACGCCCGCATGAATGTTTCTCTTCTTTTGAAGTTGCCGGTTAGGCTCCTGACTAAATCATGGTTAGTGTAGCCCCTCTTCATCAGCACCAATATTTCCTATCCTTTCTCCTCCTCCACATTCAACCCTTAAGGTGCTTGTGTTCCGGGTACCAAATGAGTCCCCAGAGTTTAGTCCAAGTCTAATTCAAAGGTAACGCCGCTTTGATGGCCACGTTATTCTCACTCAAAGGATTTTTGAAATGAGGCGTACAGATAAAGGCAGGCGTTTGAAAGGATGCACAGTGCATAACTTTAAGTGTGTGCAGGCTACGATATAGTTCATGTCTTAAGAACCTGCATGCATATACAGTACATGTGACTTTGGTGCTCAGTTTTCAAAGGCACCGGCATGCTTGACAGAAAAGGTGGCGCTCTGATGGATGTGCTAATGGAACCGTATGCACAGCAGGGGCCCCCTGTATGGATGCGGCATTTTCTCATGTGTCGCTTGGAACTGAGCACTCTCGACACGCTGTGACACCTTCCCACACTCTGTTCATGTTTCCTTTCTGTACTGTACTTTTAAACCCAACTCTTCTGAAAGAGAATGGGAGACAAGCTGAAGCTCTCTGGAGAGGTAGCCCTGTTAATCAACACCCTGGCATGGTGCCCTCGTCAGATCAAAAATAGAAGACAGTCAAGAAGAACAGAGGGAGTTTGAAAAGATGAGATTGATTATTTAAAAGAAACCAACAAAAAACATGCCCCTTCGCATTTGGGTGGAAATCGATGGAGGATCCATGCTGAGTAAACAAGCCACTGCAGGTCTGCTGAAATCTGACATGGGGAATGTTGCTCTCATGTAGAGGTACTGTGTAGTGGCATTTCTGACCTTTTACTATGAATCTCCTTGGAAGAGACGCAATGTGTAAGCTGGAAGGAGAAGATTGCCAGGCATGTAGACGTGTCTACCAAAGTCCAGAGAGAAAGCGAGGTCGGAATGAACCAGGACAGGACATGGCAGGGCGGGTCGCCCTGACAGTGTACATGTTATCTTGGTTGTTTGTTATGATGGCCTTTGAAACACCAGGGAGCGTATAACTAACCACGTTGGACCAAGTCTTGTGTGTGTGCGCTCGTTCACGAAAGCGCATCACCCAACGTCTCCGGGGACGTTGTCCGTAATCATGGCAACCCAATCCAACCTTGTACCATCTGATTATGATTAAATAAATCTCTTGTAACAAATTCTCTTTTGTTCCTGTTTAAGATTTGAACTATTTCCACTACACTGCAATCGCTGCCTTCTTACAGCCTTTCACGTTCATATGTGACATGTGCCCTGCAGGGATCCATTGTGATAACGTGTGCCTGCAAGGCTTCTGGGGGAGCAACTGTTCACTCAGCTGCCCATGTCAGAACGGAGGCTCCTGCTCACCTGAGGATGGAACGTGTGTCTGTGCACCTGGATACAGAGGGACCTCCTGCAAAAGAAGTAAGTTCATTCCCCTCAATCACCTTTGGTCTAATCCTGTAAGAAGTTGTAACCTATACTTGCTACAAATCAATGCAATATATACACTACCGTTCAAAAGTTTGGGGTCACATTGAAATGTCCTTATTTTTGAAAGAAAAGCACTGTACTTTACAATGAAGATAACTTTAAACTAGTCTTAACTTTAAAGAAATACACTCTATACATTGCTAATGTGGTAAACGACTATTCTAGCTGCAAATGTCTGGTTTTTGGTGCAATATCTACATAGGTGTATAGAGGCCCATTTCCAGCAACTATCACTCCAGTGTTCTAATGGTACAATGTGTTTGCTCATTGGCTCAGAAGGCTAATTGATGATTAGAAAACCCTTGTGCAATCATGTTCACACATCTGAAAACAGTTTAGCTCGTTACAGAAGCTACAAAACTGACCTTCCTTTGAGCAGATTGAGTTTCTGGAGCATCACATTTGTGGGGTCAATTAAACGCTCAAAATGGCCAGAAAAAGAGAACTTTCATCTGAAACTCGACAGTCTATTCTTGTTCTTAGAAATGAAGGCTATTCCACAAAATGGTTTGGGTGACCCCAAACTTTTGAACGGTAGTGTATATGGGGTGTTATGGGCTAGGAACTGAAGACTAGGGTTTCGACTCGGAGAGAGAAGGCAGAGCTTGAATTGCAGTTTGGTTGACACCGTGTATTTGAGAATTAGTGATGGACAGCAGATATATATATATATATATATATATATACACAACAATGAGTTGAATGGCCATTCAACGTGAAAGCAATTTGAAAAAAACAGTTACTATATAGATATATACAATTCTAATTCCATTAATTAGTATCTCTGGATCGTGTATAAATCTCAGTTCAGACTTAATAGAGTTCTTGAAAAAAAAGGATGGCAGTACAGTCCATGTACTGCAGGTTAAGGATGAAAAATTCTAAAGGGTCGGCTCGAGAGCCTCCTACCCGCCCAGACAGAACAGGTGGTGGGGTCCCTGGTTGGAATCTTCCAAGAACGATTCTTGGACTAGATCAGGGGTCACCAACGCGGTGCCCGCGGGCACCAGGTCGCCCGTAAGGACCAGATGAGTCGCCCGCTGGCCTGTTCTATAAATAGCTCAAATAGCAGCACTTACCAGTGAGCTGCCTCTATTTTTTAAATTGTATTTATTTACTAGTGTGACAGTCCTAACTGTCGTGCGGGTTCTCAGGACCATCCAGGGAAGACATTGTCGTGAGACGGTTTAGACTTCTTTATTACTTCAATCACAGAGTCTTTTGCGTGCTTTTCAGCAGCTGCCTTTTCTCACGTGAGCACATGAATGGTTTCCTCCCGTCCGCCGTCTGCTTATCAGCAGCACGTCGCCATCATTTGCGTGGCAGCAGAGGATGGTTTCCTCCCGTCCGCCGTCTTTCTCCGTATCCTCCCTTGATGTTCACGTCTCTCGCCCTTTTATACGGTCCGAGAGGGTGATTGCACTGTCCACAGCTGCGCCCTCCACGCACCTTATGCTGATGGCGGCGTCGCTCCCAGCGCGCCCCGCCTTGCCGCTCCCTCGTCCACGCCTACTCGCCGCCATCTTGGAGCGGGCGCCGTCGGTCCGCCGGCCCCGCCTCCCCACAACTAGAAAGCTGGTCTCGCTTTGCGCGACATTTTTAATTCTAAGAGAGACAAAACTCAAATAGAATTTGAAAATCCAAGAAAATATTTTAAAGACTTGGTCTTCACTTGTTTAAATAAATTCATGAATTTTTTTACTTTGCTTCTTATAACTTTCAGAAAGACAATTTTAGAGAAAAAAATACAACCTTAAAAATGATTTTAGGATTTTTAAACACATATAACTTTTTACCTTTTGAATTCCTTCCTCTTCTTTCCTGACAATTTAAATCAATGTTCAAGTAAATTTATTTTTTTTATTGTAAAGAATAATAAATACATTTTAATTTAATTCTTCATTTTAGCTTCTGTTTTTTCGACGTAGAATATTTGTGAAATATTTCTTCAAACTTATGATTAAAATTCAAAAAAAAAATTCTGGCAAATCTAGAAAATCTGTAGAATCAAATTTAAATCTTATTTCAAAGTCTTTTGAATTTCTTTTAAAACGTTTGTTCTGGAAAATCTAGAAGAAATAATGATTTGTCTTAGTTAGAAATATAGCTTGGTCCAATTTGTTATATATTCTAACAAAGTGCAGATTGGATTTTAACGTATTTAAAACATGTCATCAAAATTCTAAAATTAATCTTAATCAGGGAAAAATACTAATGATGTTCCATAAATTATTTTTTAATTTATTTTTATTTTACATGAGTTATTATTTGTACAAACATGGTGCAAAGTAATTCATGATTTGTTAAAAAAATGTTAGTGGCTAGATAGTTAAAATGGGATATTGTGATTTCACAAGACTGTCTTAGAAGTGATCATTTGAAAATGTTCAATTTGAAAAATGTGCACTTAGAGAAAATATAAAAATAAAGTGTTGCATATTGATATTTATATGTTTCTATACATATTTAATGTGATAAATCATTAAGATGATCAGTGTTTCCACAAAGATAAATATCATTAATTATTAATAATAACATAGAGTTAAAGGTAAAATTGAGAAAATTGGCTATTTCTGGCAATTTATTTAAGTGTGTATCAAACTGGTAGCCGTTCGCATTAATCAGTACCCAAAAAGTAGCTCTTGGTTTCAAAAAGGTTGGTGACCCCTGGACTAGATGCTTCTTTTCCTTAGCTCGCCATCAAAAAGAGAAGCCTGGCCTGTGTAAGAGCCAGGACCATTCTTATAAATCCATGTGTACACAAAATATCTTCTTTAAATAACACTAATTGTATTATAAAGTATTCAGAATATGTTCTAGTTCTTTCCCCAATATTGTACAATATAAATCAATAAACATGTCAGAATCACAATCTGCAATAAAATGCAAAAATAACTATTAGCAGCATAAATATGACCTATACAAAGCAATCAGTGCACTAAACGTGCTTATTATCAAAACACATTCAATACACAAATAGTTATCAAAGGTTTAAAGGCCTACTGAAATAAATAGTTTTTATTTAAACGGGGATAGCAGATGCATTCTATGTGTCATACTTGATCATTTCACGACATTGCCATATTTTTGCTGAAAGGATTTAGTAGAGAACATCGACAATAAAGTTGCAAATTTTGGTCGCTGATAAAAAAAGCCTTGCCTGTACCGGAAGTAGCGTGACGTCACAGGTTAAAAGGCTGCTCACATTTCCCCATTGTTTACACCAGCAGCGAGAGCGATTCGGACCGAGAAAGCGACGATTACCCCATTAATTTGAGCCAGAATGAAAGATTCGTGGATGAGGAATGTTAGAGTGAAGGACTAGAATGCAGTGCAAGACATCTTTTTTCGCTCTGACCGTAACTTAGGTACAAGGGTTCATTGGATTCCACACTCTCTCCTTTTTCTATTGTGGATCACGGATTTGTATTTTAAACCACCTCGGATACTATATCCTCTTGAAAATGAGAGTCGAGAACGCGAAATGGACATTCACAGTGACTTTTATCTCCACGACAATACATCGGCGAAACACTTTAGCTACGGAGTTAATGTGATAGCATCGTGCTTAACTGCATATAGAAACAAAAGAAATAAACCCCTGACTGGAAGGATAGACAGAAAATCAACAATACTATTAAACCATGGACATGTAACTACACGGTTAATGCTTTCCAGCCTGGCGAAGCTTAACAATGCTGTTGCTAACGATGCCATTGAAGCTAACTTAGCAACCGGACCTCACAGAGCTATGCTAAAAACATTAGCTCTCCACCTACGCCAGCCAGCCCTCATCTGCTCATCAACACCCGTGCTCACCTGCGTTCCAGCGATCGACGGAGCGACGAAGGACTTCACCCGATCACAGATGCGGTTGGCGGCCCGGAGACGGAGGAAGTTAAGGTGAGTTCGGCGGCTAGCTCGTCTGCTATCCATCTCTGAGTCCTCCTGGTTTGTTTTGCAGTAGCCCGCCGCTAATACACTGATCCCACCTACAACTTTCTTCTTTGCAGTCTTCATTGTTCATTAAACAAATTGCAAAAGATTCACCAACACAGATGTCCAGAATACTGTGGAATTTTGAGATGAAAACAGAGTTTTTTGTATTGGATACAATGTGTCCGCATACTTCCGTTTCAACCATTGACGTCACGCGCATACGTCATCATACATAAACGTTTTCAACCGGAAGTTTAGCAGGAAATTTAAAATTGCACTTTATAAGTTAACCCGGCCGTATTGGCATGTGTTGCAATGTTAAGATTTCATCATTGATGTATAAACTATCAGACTGCGTGGTCGGTAGTAGTGGCTTTCAGTAGGCCTTTAAATCATAAAGCTTGTATATGGACGATTGAGAATATGCCACAAAGACTGTTGCAATAAAACAATTGAAGAAAGATTAATGCTAAAGGTACTATGTTCATAAATATGGACTCACCAACTTCGCTTCTACAGTCACACACAGCTTAATGACTAAAAAATCTGGCGCTGGTAGTCGCCTCTATAAAGTTACAAATAGGCATTTTAGTTTAGACTCAGTCAGCACAATATTTCAGGTGAAAACGAGAATAAAAACCTACCTGGAGCAGAAATACAATCGGTCTCCCCTCAAGTCCTGTCTACCGGCCACTTCCTGCTACCGGCTTATAAGCACAGCTAATTGGACCATGGCGGTCACGTGACTAGGAAGAGCGCAAAGAGTAAATAGAAAGCAAGAGCATACCAGTCACTGCAAAAGATATGGATTTGACACCAGCGTTACAAAGTACTGGTACTGGTAGAAGTTCAGTGGTTAGCAGTGTGTTCATCTTTCGTCGGGCTCACCAACAGTCCATTTAAGTATGCCAAGGTATGTTTCTGATCTGCTTGGCTTTCCATCTTGGGGCGTGTAAAAGCCACACAACAGCTGTGAGCGTGTCACTCGAGGCTCCGTCAGAGGTGACTGTTATATTCCTCTGCGCAGGAGCACTTTCAGTAAGTCGGCCTGGTCAGTAAGGAGTGCAAATGTGTGGAACTCAGTACCTGAGGAAGTTAAACTGGTCACAACTAGGGATATCCGATAATATCGGACTGCCGATATTATCGGCCGATAAATGCTTTAATATGTAATATCGGAAATGATCGGTATCGGCTTCAAAATTATCGGTATCGGTTTCAAAAAGTAAAATGTATGACTTTTTAAAACGTACGTAGGGAGAAGTACAGAGCGCCAATAAACCTTAAAGGCACTGCCTTTGCGTGCCGGCCCAGTCACATAATATCTACGGCTTTTCACACTCACAAGTGAATGCGACGCATACTTGGTCAACAGCCATACAGGTCACACTGGGGGTGGACGTATAAACAACTTTAACACTGTTACAAATATGCGCCACACTGTGAACCCACACCAAACAAGAATGACACACACATTTCGGGAGAACATCCGCACCGTAACACAACATACACACAACATAACAAATACCCACAACCCCTTGCAGCACTAACTCTTCCGGAACGCTACAATATACACGCCCCCAACCCCGCCCACCTCAACCTCCTCATGCTCTCTCAGGGAGAGCATGTCCCAAATTCCAAGCTGCTGTTTTGAGGCATGTTAAAAAAAAAGAATGCACTTTGTGACTTCAATAATAAATATGGCAGTGCCATGTTGGCATTTTTTCCCATAACTTCAGTTGATTTATTTTGGAAAACCTTGTCACATTGTTTAATGCATCCAGCGGGGCATCACAACAAAATTAGGCATAATAATGTGTTAATTCCACCAATGTATATATCGGTATCGGTTGATATCGGAATCGATAATTAAGAGTTGGACAATATCGAAATATCGGATATTGGCAAAAAAGCCATTATCGGACATCTCTAGTCACAACTTACAAGGCCTTCACAAAAAAATTTAAAATGTGGCTTATCAACGCCTACAGCTGCCAGCACTAAAAGATGAGACTGTTTTGATGCTAAAATAAATGTTATGTTGTGATGTTGTATTTTATTGTTTATCATATTGTATACATTTTATAATTTTCTCTCTCTTTCTTTTCTTTTCTTTTCTTTTTCTTTTAAATTGTAATTTTACTGCCTACAGATGAAAACTAGCCTTCTCGCTAATTCTGGCTTTTTTAACCATGGGTAGTCATGTGTTTTATGAAATTGCATTGTCCCCTTTGAAATACACTAATCTAATCTAATCTAATCTAATTACAGCTGCATAAACAGTAACTGATCAATTAATAAAAATTAAAATGATAAATAATAAATGATAAATGGGTTATACTTGTATAGCGCTTTTCTACCTTCAAGGTACTCAAAGCGCTTTGACAGTATTTCCACATTCACCCATTCACACACACATTCACACACTGATGGCGGGAGCTGCCATGCAAGGCGCTAACCAGCAGCCATCAGGAGCAAGGGTGAAGTGTCTTGCCCAAGGACACAACGGACGTGACTAGGATGGTAGAAGGTGGGGATTGAACCCCAGTAACCAGCAACCTTCCGATTGCTGGCAAAAACTGATAGCCATAAACAAATAACACAAACAGTGTAAATTCTCACGGCATTCAATCGATCGCTACTGGACTGCTGACTCAGGGCGGGGGTCGGCAACCCGCAGCTCTTTAGCG
Source organism: Entelurus aequoreus (assembly GCF_033978785.1). NCBI lineage: Eukaryota > Metazoa > Chordata > Actinopteri > Syngnathiformes > Syngnathidae > Entelurus > Entelurus aequoreus. Next base: position 50,434,490 of record NC_084740.1, read on the forward strand.
CCGCCCTTGTGGCTCCCTGGAGCTTTTTCCATTTTTTTATATGGTTTCTGTAGGAGGACAAACATGACACAAACCTCCATCATTGTTATAAATCCCACTGTTTGTATTAAACATGCTTCACTGATGAGCGTATTTGGCGAGCGCTGTTTGGTCCGACTAATTCCGGCGGCCCTTGAACTCACCATAGTTTGTTTACATGTGCAAGTTTCTTCGCCATTGCCACAGAAGGATGTATTTTATGCCACTCCTCCAAGGTCTCATTTTGTCCACCAATCTTTATATTCTGTGCTTGAATGCACAAAGGAGAGCTTTGTTGATGTTATTGATTTGTGGCGTGCTAATCAGGCATATTTGGTCAGTGCATGACTGCAAGCTAATCAATGCTGACATGCTATTTAGGCTAGCTGTATGTACATATTGCTTCATTATGCCTAGTTTGTAGCTATATTTGAGCTCATTTAATTTCCTTTACTTATGTCCTCTGTGTATTTAATATATATTGTCATGTCTCATGACACATTATCTGTATGTAGTATTGGCTGCATTTGTTTATGTGCCGTTATAGACCACAGCAAATGTTACCCAGCTTGCCAAAGATTGTAATAAATCCATTAGAAGAAGACAGCCTGCCGTTTCTTTTAACTTGGACACACATCTATACCAGGGGTCACCAACCTTTTTGAAACCAAGAGCTACTTCTTGGGTACTGATTAATGCGAAGGGCTACCAGTTTGATACACACTTAAATAAATTGCCAGAAATAGCCAATTTGCTCAATTCACCTTTAACTCTATGTTATTATTAATAATTAATGATATTTACACTTAATTGAACGGTTTAAAAGAGGAGAAAACACGAAAAAAATTACAATTAAATTTTAAAACATAGTTTATCTTCAATTTCGACTCTCTAAAATTCAAAATTCAACCGAAAAAAAGAAGAGAAAAACTAGCTAATTCGAATCTTTTTGAAAAAATTAAAAAAATAATTTATGGAACATCATTACTAATTTTTCCTGATTAAGATTAATTTTAGAATTTTGATGACATGTTTTAAATAGGTTAAAATCCAATCTACACTTTGTTAGAATATATAACAAATTGGACCAAGCTCTATTTCTAACAAAGACAAATCATTATTTCTTCTAGATTTTCCAGAACAACATTTTTAAAAGAAATTCAAAAGACTTTGAAATAAGATTTAAATTTGATTCTACAGATTTTCTAGATTTGCCGGAATAATTTTTTTGGAATTTTAATCATAATAAGTTTGAAGAAATATTTCACAAATATTCTTCGTCGAAAAAACAGAAGCTAAAATGAAGAATTCAATTAAAATGTATTTTTTACTCTTTACAATAAAAAAAAAAATTTACTTGAACATTGATTTAAATTGTCAGGAAAGAAGAGGAAGGAATTTAAAAGGTAAAAAGGTATATGTGTTTAAAAATCCTAAAATCGTTTTTAAGGTTTTATTTTTTTCTCTAAAATTGTCTTTCTGAAAGTTATAAGAAGCAAAGTAAAAAAATTAATGAATATATTTAAACAAGTGAAGACCAAGTCTTTAAAATATTTTCTTGGATTTTCAAATTTTATTTGAGTTTTGTCTTTCTTAGAATTAAAAATGTCGGGCAAAGCGAGACCAGCTTGCTAGTAAATAAATAACATTTAAAAAATAGAGGCAGCTCACTGTTAAGTGCTGCTATTTGAGCTATTTTTAGAACAGGCCAGCGGGCTACTCATCTGGGGCCGTACTTATCAAGCTTCTTAGAATTACTCCTAAGAAGTCTGCTAAGAGTTGACTTAAGAGTAAATAAATTATTCGCTGAAAGCTGCACTTAAAAGTTAGTTATCAAGCGTCTTACTCACACTTTCAGCGAAGTGTAGGACTGAATCTTAAGTGTCACACTCAGAGCTGAATTACGACATTACTATGTGCCGTAAACGGAATTTTAGGTGACGTCATTTCTGTGTCCATAGAAATGACCAATCACGGAATGGAATCCCTTGTCTAAGAATAAAGAAATATCTTGGAAATATTTAAGTGGACAATGGGAGTGTATATTTTGACAATAAACTACAAAATAATACAAAACAAACTAGTCCCCGCCGGCACTCACGCTACCGCTCCCTCTCTTCTGTCGCCCACACACTCACTGACGTCACTCACCTCACGGCCACACACATACGCTACTGTCATAATATTTTCTTTCCAATTCATTAATTAGGCAACTAATTTGAAACTGGTGTGGGTGGCTCTATATATACTAGCCCACTGCAGACACATGCAGAAATCAACAAGGAATCGAAAAGTATTAAATCTGTGACAAAAATAATAGCCGCTCTGTCTAAACGATACCGTTTGATCAGCTGCTCGTCATCAAAAAAAAACAAAACATTGTTCCGTTCCCTGAACGTTCGCGCACGTCTCTCTCGCCTCAGTGCCATCCCCTGCTGGCAACTCCTAACCACTTAAGACACCTCTGAAGGTCTCTTAAATATCGTGGAGAGTAGGAGTGATTCTTAGACTTAAGAACGTTGATAAAAAGCTTTTATTCTTAAGTTTGAAGTAGGACTAAATTTCGCAAATTCTCAGGACTTAAGTGTAAAATGGCACTCTAAGAAGCTTGATAAGTACGGCCCCAGGTCCTTACGGGCTACCTGGTGCCCGCGGGCACCGCGTTGGTGACCCCTGATCTATACCATTCTGAGCTAGTAATTTCCTGGAGTTATCTTTCCCTCTGTGGAGCCTCCATTTTACTGTTTTCCAATGAGTAGAATAAATATTACATTTCAACATTTTTGTCAACGAAGATTTGCGTCAGCCTGCGACACAGTCATTTTGATAGTAGGCTAATATAGCACATAATACACTTATGTAAAGCTTTTAATTTTTTGCGGCTCCAGACAGATATTTTTTTTGTATTTTTGGTCCAAAATGGCTCTTTCAACACTTTAGGTTGCTGACCCCTGACTTAGGGTGTTGCCTTGTTTTAATACAGTTAACACCCTCAGACTGCAGTTCACCCGAAAGACAGGACACCCAATAACCACAAAAACAATCTGGTGAATACTGTCCAGTGCTGAGACAAATGCGCTGATTTATATTTTGGGGAAACGAAACAACCACCAAGCAGCCACATATGTCACAACTTAGACAGGAAAACTCTTCAGGTCAAAACTCAGCCGTCTACCTGTACCTCAAAGAGACACAGCAGTCATTTGTGGACAAACATGTACATATTCAGGTCAGGGAAGACGGATGGTGAATGAGGGAAGCCATCTCAGTCAAAGTTGAAAAAACATCCCTAAAAAGTAGAGGTGTAACGGTACACAAAAATTTCGGTCCGGTACGTACCTCGGTTTAGAGGTCACGGTTCGGTTCATTTTCGGTACAGTAAGAAAACAACAAAATATAAATGTTTGGGTTATTTATTTACCAAATTTGTAAACAATGGCTTTATCCTTTTAACATTGGGAACACTATAATAATTCTGCCCACGTTAATCAACATTAAACTGCCTCAAGTTGTTGCTCAGATTAAATAAAATGACAAAACTTTTCTTCTACATATAAAAAGTGCACAAACAACAGTTTCAAGTCAACTCATCATGCTTAATTTATTACAGCATTTGGGAAGCATGTAGTTGATTTTTATTATGTAAATGTTATATTTTTATCAACATGTGATAGCAGGGACCCTGCCATTCAAAACTAGGCTGCTGCATTACTAATGATTAATGTAACTATAGCTGAAGAAATGGTACAATAGCAATAGGAGAGACTATTCATCCCTGAACACCATGGAGTTCATGTAGGCTTAAGGATGCACTTACATTATTATATCAACTGTCAGAGACAGAAACTCTTCATTTAACATAATGTCCTTTTTTGCTGCTTCAACACAGCTCAATCAACACAGAAAAAGGTAAAGTGAAATAACAGACAGACAGGGCTTTGCTGCCCGTAACACACACACACACACACACACACACACACACCGCAAAATTAGCTAATGTTACGCTAAAAGCGAATTAGCCTTCACCTCAAGCTGCGAGCAAGCTGAGCTGCCTTTTATATTTCTAGAAGGTCAACGGGCTCATAGTGATGTTACTAGTAGTTGACTGGGAGGTGTTTATTATAATTTGGGGAGAGTCCGCTGCCTGATGCTTACCTGCTGAACGCTAAGCACTGACTACATGCGCTCTGAATACGCACTGCTGTTACTGCTCTGAATACGCCAGGGGTGTCCAAACTTTTTCCACTGAGGGCCGCACACGGAAAAATTAAAGCATGTGCGGGCCATTTTGATATTTTTCATTTTCAAACCATAACAAAATATATGGATTTTTTTATTTATTTTACCTTTAGGGGTCCCGGGGACCATAAAGGGTCTCAGTCATTAAAATGTTAAAAATAAGTCAAATTATTATTTTTTTAAATTATTTAACGCATACAGTAAATCTTTATATCAACTTCAAGTTGATATTAAGTAATAAAAAATAAAAAGGTTTTATGGCTTTTCTGTCAAAAACAACTTTGTTTTTTTATAGTAAAACTGAAATATGCAGTTTATATTATATATTAATAAGAGCCCTAAAATATCAATAATGCAGGACAACCTTGATTTTAATTATGTAATATTTTTGAGTAATCACAGTGAAAAGATAAATAAAATACCTCTAAATATATCCGGGATCCAAAAGGTGCCCCACTCATAAAGTGATAAATTTGTATTAGGTTTTTCTTTTACTTTCAACACTTAAGTTACGAGATCAACTTCAGATATATCTGTCCTTTTTACGTTTGAACTATTATTTTGTTTGTTTTATGCGCTTTTGTCAAAGAAAATGTTGATGTTTTTATATGGCAACCACACAATATATGCAATATTTACCACATAAAACATTTTAAAGTGAAATATTTGAAGTCATTGGAGCCTTGAAAATAATTCATTATAACTTGGATTTTTTTTGTCATTATAATTTTTTTGAGCAATGGCAAAAAAAAAGAAAAATAAAGAAAGACAAAAGAAAACAAAACAGCCTGCATGGCAGCTTTTGTGTCAACATTGCAACTTTTTCTCGTTAGATTTCACCTCATTCCACTTTTATTTATTTTTGAAATAGCATTTCCAGAATGTGTGGCGGGCCGGTAAACAATTAGCTGCGGGCCGCAAATGGCCCCCGGGCCGCACTTTGGACACCCCTGGAATACGCACTGCTGATTGGCTGTTACCGCTCTGTTTGTAACCAATCAGATGGTTGTGTGGGTGGGACAATGCTGGGTGCTGTGTAGAGGACTGACAGAGGCAGAAGTAAGCTTAGGCGGCTACTTAATATGTTCATGTGGAAACTCGTTCGGTACACCTCCGAACCTAACCGAAACCCCCGTACCAAAACGGTTCAATACAAATACCAGTACCCAGAGCCGGCCCAAGGCATAAGCGTACTAAGCGCTTGCTTAGGGCCCCGCGGCCACCAGGGGGCCCCCAAAAGCAATTAACAAAAAATTCTTATTTTTTATTTTTTGCATGTACAGTCTGAGTCAGACTCGTACATGGCAGTGATTAGTATTAATAACAAAGTCGGCCATCAGATTTCTTACAGTGATGTCATAAATGACTTTGCCTCCAGAAAAGCCAGGAAGCACAGGTTTTAAGGAGTGGGTGGAGTGGTGTGGGTGGTGAAGAACAGAGGAACAAAACTGCGATGTGATGGTCAAATGTGTGAATTAAGGACCTTAATTTAGGGTAGTTTATTTTGATTTTTTCCCCAAAATTTTTTTGCACATCGTTATGTACATTTACATAGTTTTAATATGTAGTAACTTTATATTTGTTTATAAACTGTTATGTTACCTTGTTTCTGGTAACTCTGTTCATTAATATTATTTAAGTATTTGCTTGATATTTAATTTAATTATGTTGTTTTTTGTACAATTGAATTTGTTCCTTTTTATATATATTTAAGTGATTTTATTGTTGCACTTTATTGTTTTTCTTGCACTACGAATTATTTTTGCACGTTGCTGTTTCAGGTTTTTGTTACCAAAAATAATAAAGTGATTCAGAATCAGCTTTATTGTCCAGTTATGTTTAACACACATGGAATTTAACTTCAGTAGACTGCGCTCTCTTTGTACAAAGTAAACATTAAATATGAACAATTAACTAAAAATATAAACTAGTAATTAAAGACTAATATGTACAAGACTGATGAGACAAGATGACACTTTTACTGTAAATACAAAGCTTTATCACTTGGACTGTTCAACCCCAGGCCACGCTTGTAGCTGAATGTTTTCTACATTTTAAGATTAGGAACAATATGTGGCACTCTGGACATCATTCGTTCATTCATTGGTATTATTTATGTTCTTAACTGGGCCACCCCCATATATTTATAAATGACATGTCATTTGTAAAGACATGCCAGGCTGACAATAGGATAATGTAAACAACACTGCCAGAGCCGCAATGAGTTTATAGTAGGTGTGTGAATGATCAACAATCAATATTATTGGCAGAAAAAGAGGGCCCCAAAATCAAATTTTGCTTAGGGCCCCATGGAGGCTTGGGCCGGCACTGCCAGTACCGTTACACCCCTACTAAACAGAGAGGGTGGTCTGCAACACCACCCACATATAATTGGGTTATTTCCGCCATTTCTAAGATATTCTATATTGGAGCCTATAACAACAGGACATTTTTTGGTTTCAGGATCCCCCTTTGTGCCATACATGCACCTGAATGGAATGCTAATGAGGGTGATTCCATTCTAACAACTGATATTGTGCTGGTGGAGGTCACATTACAGTAATTGTTTGCCACACAATGCCCCAATGCTAACAACAGCTATTCTATTCTTAGACTACTGTTCACATTGACAAATGTGTCGCTCGTTTGCATCTTAACAGCTATATTTTTTTTTTACACCACAATAGGTTGCATTCACCTGACGGCATGAATAGTGCGCCAGTGAGCGTCTCTTGTCAATCAATCAATCAATCAATCAATCAATCAATCAATCAATCAAAGTCTATTTATATAGCCCTTAATTACAAGTGTCTCAAAGGGCTGCACAAGCCCCAACGACATCTTCAGCTTAGATCCCACATCAGGGCAAGAAAGAACTCAACCCAATGGGATACAATGAGAAACCTTGGAGGGGACTGCAGATGTGGGGACCCTCAACCCCCCCGACACTGGGCGACCGGTGCAATGGATGTCGAGTGGATCTAGTTAATAGTGTGAGAGTCCAGTCCATAGTGGATCTAACATAATAATGACAGTCCAGTCCATAGTGGATCTAACATAATAGTGAGAGTCCAGTCCATAGTGGATCTAACACAGGGGTCACCAACGCGGTGCCCGCGGGCACCAGGTAGCCCGTAAGGACCAGATGAGTAGCCCACTGGCCTGTTCTAAAAATAGCTCAAATAGCAGCACTTACCAGTGAGCTGCCTCTATTTTTTAAATTGTATTTATTTACTAGCAAGCTGGTCTCGCTTTGCCCGACATTTTTAATTCTAAGAGAGACAAAACTCAAATAAAATTTGAAAATCCAAGAAAATATTTTAAAGACTTGGTCTTCACTTGTTTAAATAAATTCATGATTGTTTTTACTTTGCTTCTTATAACTTTCAGAAAGACAATTTTAGAGAAAAAATACAACCTTAAAAATGATTTTAGGATTTTTAAACACATATACATTTTTACCTTTTAAATTCCTTCCTCTTCTTTCCTGACAATTTAAATCAATGTTCAAGTAAATTATTTTTTTTATTGTAAAGAATAATAAATACATTTTAATTGAATTCTTCATTTTAGCTTCTGTTTTTTCGACGACGAATATTTGTGAAATATTTCTTCAAACTTATTATGATTAAAATTCAAAAAAATTATTCCGGCAAATCTAGAAAATCTGTAGAATCAAATTTAAATCTTATTTCAAAGTCTTTTGAATTTCTTTTTAAAATTTTGTTCTGGAAAATCTAGAGGAAATAATGATTTGTCTTTGTTAGAAATATAGCTTGGTCCAATTTGTTATATATTCTAACAAAGTGTAGATTGGATTTTAACCTATTTAAAACATGTCATCAAAATTCTAAAATTAATCTTAATCAGGAAAAATTAGTAATGATGTTCCATAAATTATTTTTTTAATTTTTTCAAAAAGATTCGAATTAGCTAGTTTTTCTCTTCTTTTTTTCGGTTGAATTTTGAATTTTAAAGAGTCGAAAATGAAGATAAACTGTTTCAAAATGTAATTGTCATTTTTTTCGTGTTTTCTCCTCTTTTAAACCATTCAATTAAGTGTAAATATCATTAATTATTAATAATAACATAGAGTTAAAGGTAAATTGAGCAAATTGGCTATTTCTGGCAATTTATTTAAGTGTGTATCAAACTGGTAGCCCTTCGCATTAATCAGTACCCAAGAAGTAGCTCTTGGTTTCAAAAAGGTTGGTGACCCCTGATCTAACATAATAGTGAGAGTCCAGTCCATAGTGGATCTAACATAATAGTGAGAGTCCAGTCCATAGTGGATCTAACATAATAGTGTGAGAGTCCAGTCCATAGTGGATCTAACATAATATTGAGAGTCCAGTCCATAGTGGATCTAACATAATAGTGAGAGTCCAGTCCATAGTGGATCCAACATAATAGTGAAAGTCCAGTCCATAGTGGATCTAACATAATAGTGAGAGTCCAGTCCATAGTGGACCTAACATAATAATGTGAGAGTCCAGTCCATCGTGGGGCCTGCAGGGGATCATCTTGAATGGAGACAAGTCAGCAGCGCAGAGACGTCCCCAACTGATGCACAGATGAGTGGTCCACCTCGGGTCCCGACTTTGAACAGCTAGCGATCATCTGTGGTCACCTGATAACCTCTCCATGCAGGAGAGGGGGGGCAGAGCAGAAAAGAGAAACGGCAGATCAACTGGTCTAAAAGGGGGGTCTATTTAAAGGCTAGAGTATACAAATTAGTTTTAAGATGGGACTTAAATGCTTCTACTGAGGTAGCATCGCTAACTGTTACCGGGAGGACATTCCATAGTACTGGCGCCCCAATAGAAAACGCTCTATAGCCCGCAGACTTTTTTTTGGCTCTGGGAATCACTAATAAGCCGGAGTTCTTTGAACGCAGATTTCTTGCCGGGACATATGGTACAATACAATCAGCATGATAGTATGGAGCTAGATCGTTTAGTATTTTATACGTAAGTAGTAAAACCTTAAAGTCACATCTTAAGTGCACAGGAAGCCAGTGCAGGTGAGCCAGTATAGGTATAAATATATGTATATAAAGGTATATACAGTATAGGCGTAATATGATCAAACTTTCTTGTTCTTGTCAAAAGTCTAGCAGCCGCATTTTGTACCAACTGTAATCTTTTAATATTACAATTAATAATTGTCATAGCGTTCGGGGCAGCATTTAGCCTTTCTCGAAGAAAAATGCCCTATGCTTGGAACGGTTCAAATTGCGAAAAGGATAAAAGTTTCTTCAGAGTTCCTCGAAAGGTAATCAAGACGGGTGAAAGATGTCAAGATTTTACTAAAGAAGACCAGAAAAGTGGCACGCACGACAGTCCAAGGGAGCAAGCAGAGTCGAAGAACGCACAAGTTTCCAGTGATCAGTTCATTAAAGGTTTGCTTGATATACTTTTAGCGTTTATTATTTCCCATCAAGGTATTATCTTGATATTATTTGTATTTCATCTTGGATGAATGACAATATCCATTGGCATCTTTAATTTAATTATGTGTATTTTTAATTATACCTTTGTTTCCTTCCTTTTCAGTTCTTATAATCCAGTCCAACTAGGGGTGGAACGATTCCCAAAATCCACGGTTAGAATCTAGTCACGGTTTTCAATTCGGTTCGGTGTGCATTGTTGTTGTTTTAATACCCTAGAATAATCCACCATTACCATTTATAAATCAAAGACTTAGAGATTTAGACTTCCTTTATTGTCATTCAAATTTGAACTTAACAGTACAGATAACAACAACATTTTGTTGCATTAGCTCGTTGTAGTGCTGGTTCTTACCAAAAAAAAACATTGAAATAAAACTGACATGATCTGTGGTCAGGATCTTGTTTTTGTTAATTTCTGTTACTTTTAAGACTCTATTAGTTCCTGTTTTTGTACATCCTTGTTTTTTTTTAGTTTCCATGGCGACTGATTAGTTTCACCTGCCTCATGTGATCAGGACACGCACCTGCTCTAATGAAGAGACTATTATTTAAGCCTGTCTTTGCCAGTTAGTCGTCCTGGCGTCATTGCTCTGTTCATGCCACAGTTTCATGTTTGTTTCTTGCTATGCCATAGCTTATGCTAGTTGTTTACTTTAACTCCAAGTGCGATCAGTGTTGTTTTCCGTTTTTTGTACCTTTTTGAGAGAAGATAATTAAATATGTTCCTACCTTCACACCTTGTCCGGAGTAGTCCGATTGCTTCCCGGGAGAAAAAACCTCGCAGTAAGCTGCAACCCCCCCCTTCCCTCCATTATGACAAAAACTTAAAAATAGTTTCTAAAGAGCAAAGGTGAAGTGTCTTGCTCAAGGGCACAACTGACGTGACTAGGGTGGTAGAAGCTGGGGATTGAACCGGGAACCCTCAGATTGCTGGCACGGCCACGCTGCCAACAGCGCCACGCCGTAACCACATTATATACCAGAAACATAAGATGAAACACAAGCTTTATTAGCACCAGCGGTTTTTTTGTTTAAACTAAAAACTAAATGTTTGTTATTTAAATGCAAAAATCCTTACATTTATTGGTGCAATACATTTATTGGACAATTTTTTTACCAGTATTTTAAGTACAAGCATAACAAATTTGTCACATAAATGTACCAATGGCTGCTCATGTAAGGTCCTTTTTTGAAACCTTTATTTTGTTAGCACAGACGGTGGCTGACTTTTTGAGTGGAGACAACTCAAGGTTGTGTCGGGGAAAAGAAGAGTGCGTCTCAAGTTGTGATGTCTGGCTATTGTGTTGCACAAGTACCAAGTTCAGTGTGTATGTAAAAAGTGGATGAAGTGCACAGTAGCGCTTCTTGGTGGCAAACTCTGTTGGAAACATGCACGGACAAACATAGCTTGTTAGCATAAAACTAACTCATGATTTAGGGCTATATAAGTAAACATTGATTGATTGATTGATGATTGATATATATCTTTAGATATCTCTGCGCTGCTGACCCCTCTCCGCTCGGGGTGGTCTCCTGATGGCCCCACTATGGACTGGACTCTCACACTATTATGTTAGATCCACTATGGACTGGACTCTCACTATTATGTTAGATCCCCTATGGACTGGACTCTCACTATTATGTTAGATCCACTATGGACTGGACTCACACTATTATGTTAGATCCGCTATGGACTGGACTCTCACACTATTATGTTAGATCCACTATGGACTGGACTCTCACACTATTATGTTAGATCCACCATGGACTGGACTCTCATACTATTATGTTAGATCCACTATGGACTGGACTCTCACTATTATGTTGGATCCACTATGGACTGGACTCTCACTAATATGTCAGATCCACTATGGACTGGACTCTCACACTATTATGTTAGATCCACTATGGACTGGACTCTCACACTATTATGTTAGATCCACTATGGACTGGACTCTCACTAATATGTTAGATCCACTATGGCCTGGACTCTCACTATTATGTTTGATCCACTATGGACTGGACTTTCACAATATTATGCTAGATCCACTATGGACTGGACTCTCACTAATATGTTGGATCCACTATGGCCTGGACTCTCACTATTATGTTTGATCCACTATGGACTGGACTTTCACAATATTATGCTAGATCCACTATGGACTGGACTCTCACTATTATGTTGGATCCACTATGGACTGGACTCTCACTATTATGTTAGATCCACTATGGACTGGACTCTCACTATTATGTTAGATCCACTATGGACTGGACTCTCACTATTATGTTAGATCCACTATGGACTGGACTCTCGCTATTATGTTAGATAAATAAATAAATGATAAATGGGTTATACTTGTATAGCGCTTTTCTACCTTCAAGGTACTCAAAGCGCTTTGACAGTATTTCCACATTCACCCATTCACACACACATTCACACACTGATGGCGGGAGCTGCCATGCAAGGCGCTAACCAGCAGCCATCAGGAGCAAGGGTGAAGTGTCTTGCCCAAGGACACAACGGACGTGACTAGGATGGTAGAAGGTGGGGATTGAACCCCAGTAACCAGCAACCCTCCGATTGCTGGCCCGGCCACTCTACCAACTTCGCCACGCCGCCACTATGGACTGGACTCTGACTATTATGTTAGATCCACTATGGACTAGACTCTCACTATTATGTTAGATCCACTATGGACTGGACTCTCACTATTACGTTAGATCCACTATGGACTGGACTTTCACAATATTATGCTAGATCCACTATGGACTGGACTCTCACTATTATGTTAGATCCACTATGGACTGGACTCTCACTATTATGTTAGATCCACTATGGACTGGACTCTCACTATTATGTTAGATCCACTATGGACTGGACTCTCACTATTATGTTAGATAAATAAATAAATGATAAATGGGTTATACTTGTATAGCGCTTTTCTACCTTCAAGGTACTCAAAGCGCTTTGACAGTATTTCCACATTCACCCATTCACACACACATTCACACACACATTCACACACTGATGGCGGGAGCTGCCATGCAAGGCGCTAACCAGCAGCCATCAGGAGCAAGGGTGAAGTATCTTGCCCGAGGACACAACGGACGTGACCAGGATGGTAGAAGGTGGGGATTGAACCCCAGTAACCAGCAACCCTCCGATTGCTGGCCCGGCCACTCTACCAACTTCGCCATGCCGCCACTACGGACTGGACTCTGACTATTATGTTAGATCCACTATGGACTAGACTCTCACTATTATGTTAGATCCACTATGGACTGGACTCTCACTATTACGTTAGATCCACTATGGACTGGACTTTCACAATATTATGCTAGATCCACTATGGACTGGACTCTCACTATTATGTTAAATCCACTATGGACTGGACTCTCACTATTATGTTAGATCCACTATGGACTGGACTTTCACAATATTATGCTAGATCCACTATGGTCTGGACTCTCACTATTATGCTAGATTCACTACGGACTGGACTCTCAATATTATGCTGGATCCACTATGGTCTGGACTCTCACTATTATGCTAGATCCACTACGGACTGGACTCTCAATATTATGTTAGATCCACTATGGACTGGACACTCACTATTATGTTAGATCCACTATGGACTGGACTTTCACAATATTATGCTAGACCCACTCGACGTCCATTGCATCTGGTCTCTCCTAGAGGGGGGGTTCACCCACATCTGCGGTCCTCTCCAAGGTTTCTCATAGTCATTCACATTGACGTCCCACTGGGTTGTGAGTTTTTCTTTGCCCTTTTGTGGGCTCTGAACCGAGGATGTCGTCGTGGCTTGTGCAGCCCTTTGAGACACTTGTGATTTAGGACTATATACTGTAAGTAAACATTGATTGATTGATTGATTGATATATATATAATGCGACAAGTTCTGAGTCCCGGTGAACAGTTCAGGTTTAGGTTGCCGTTTCAAAGTATGGCTAAATACTTTATATTCCTCTGTAAATATGTTTAAAAGAGTCTGTCCATTTCTTGTAGCTTTGCGTATCAGTTTGTAAACATTAATAAACATCATTAAACTGCAAACAACAACAACAATGCAAGAGTGTTCCACTGATCGGTGTTCTTCAGCACACAGGTGCCCCACAAAAGTCCCTGCAAGTCTAGAGTTCCTTTCATTCTTCTTTCTCTCCGTAGAATGTTGTAATAAAAAAAACACAATAAATAAGAAATGAACACGTTGTCTCACTCTAATGGTGGCTGAAATTTCAAATACAAAGTTTTACGAGTTCCCCAGCATTGGACAGCAAAGCCTGCCCTTCGAAAGTTCCTTAGGAACTTTTAAAAGTCCCACCTCGCTACTAAGAACTAAAATAGTTCCTATGGATCTTTATTTACCAGGTAGCTTTTGGTGAAAATGCCGGGGGGTATTTTATTTACCAGGGTAAAATTAATTTACCAGGGTAAATTGCACGCTGAAACATGGAAAGAGCCATATTGGACCAAAAATACAAAAAAACGAATCTGTCTGGAGCCGCATAAAATGAAAAGCCGTATATAAGTCTTATAAAGAAGGCAACAGATGACGTAAGTGTCTTTAATAGCTATAATAGCCTACTATCAAAATGACTGGCTGAAGCAAATCTTCGTTGACAGAAATGTTGAAATGTAATATTTAGTCTACACATTTCTACAACATTAGAAACCATTAGTAAATCAGAGGCTACTCAGAAGGTAAGACAACTTAAATTACTGGCTTTTAATGACCAAAGGTATAGATGTGTGTGTCCAAGTTAAAGGAAACATCTTCTTCTAATATATTTGTTACAATCTTTGGCAGGCTAGGTAATGTTTGCTGTGGTCTGGAACAACATGGCACACAAACAACTATCGGAAATGCAGCCAATATTACATACAAATAATGTGTCATGAGACATGCAAAACTAAATAATATACAAAGAGAATAAAAGTAAAGGATATTAATTGAGCTCAAATATAGCTACAAACGAGTCATAATGATGCAATATGTACATACAGCTAGCCTAAATAGCATGTTAGCATTGATTAGCTTGCAGTCATATGCCTGATTAGCACTCCAACAAGTCAATAACATCAACAAAGCGCACCTTTTGTGCATTCACGCACAGCATAAAACCTTTGGTGGACAAAATGAGACAAAGAAGGAATGGAAGATTTTACATGCAAACAAAGTGTTGCGTCACAGTCGACAAATTAGTAGGACAAAACGATGTTCACCAAATAGTGTCATCAGTGAAGCATACACACAAACATATTCAACTGTGGTAGTTCTAACAATTGGGAAGGTTTGTGTCATGTTTGTCCTCAAACAAAAAATATCCATCCATCCATCCATCTTCTTCCACTTATCCGAGGTCGGGTCGCGGGGGCAGCAGTCTAAGCAGGGAAGCCCAGACTTCCCTCTCCCCAGCCACTTCGTCCAGCTCTTCCCGGGGGATCCCGAGGCGTTCCCAAGGCCACCAGGAGACATAGTCTTCCCAACGTGTCCTGGGTCTTCCCTGTGGCCTCCTACCGGTCGGACGTGCCCTAAACACTTCCCTAGGGAGGCGTTCGGGTGGCATCCTGACTAGATGCCCGAACCACCTCATTTGGCTCCTCTCCATCTGGAGGAGCAGCGGCTTTACTTTGAGCTCCCCCGGATGGCAGAGCTTCTCACCCTATCTCTAAGGGAGAGCCCCGCCACCCGGCGGAGGAAACTCATTTCGGCCGCTTGTACCTGTGATCTTGTCCTTTCGGTCATAACCCAAAGCTCATGACCATAGGTGAGGATGGGAACGTAGATCGACCGGTAAATTGAGAGCTTTGCCTTCCGGCTCAGCTCCTTCTTCACCACAACGGATCGATACAGCGTCCACATTACTGAAGACGCCGCACCGATCCGCCTGTCGATCTCACGATCCACTCTTCCATCACTCGTGAACAAGACTCCGAGGTACTTGAACTCCTCCACTTGGGGCAGGGTCTCCTCCGCAACCCGGAGATGGCACTCCACTGTTTTCCGGGCGAGAACCATGGACTCGGACTTGGAGGTGCTGATTCTCTTCCCAGTCGCTTCACACTCAGCTGCGAACCGATCCAGTGAGAGCTGAAGATCCTGGCCAGATGAAGCCATCAGGACCACATCATCTGCAAAAAGCAGAGACATAATCCTGCCACCAAACCAGATCCTCTCAACGCCTTGACTGCGCTTAGAAATTCTGTCCATAAAAGTTATGAACAGAATTGGTGACAAAGGGCAGCCTTGGCGGAGTCCAACCCTCACTGAAAACGTGACCGAATTACTTCCGGCAATGCGGACCAAGCTCTGACACTGATCATACAGGGAGCGGACCGCCACAATCAGACAGTCCGATACCCCATACTCTCTGAGCACTCCCCACAGGACTTCCCGAGGGACACGGTCGAATGCCTTCTCCAAGTCCACAAAGCACATGTAGACTGGTTGGGCAAACTCCCATGCACCCTCAAGGACCCTGCCGAGAGTATAGAGCTGGTCCACAAACAAAAAACATACCGAAAAAAATCATATTTTTCCCCAATCTTTTTACATTTTCAACCCTTTTTTAAAAATGCTCCAGGGAGCCACTAGGGCGGCACTAGAGTGGGGGTTGCTGACTCCCGCCCTAAGGAAATCACTCCAGTTCATTGACGTTTCCACAATTGAATCGCTGCTATGTATTAAATAGACATTCTTGTGCTGGATCTAGTGGGGTAGTGCCCTCCCAACCCATAAAGCCGAGTGGCTCATTAACAAACACATTATTGACCTTTGTGAGACCTTGCAAAAAGTGTTGTTAGCCGGCTGAGGGGCAGCACTTCAGTCGCCCGTCATTCAATCAGAGCCTCACCCTCCATCCGGCAGCAGCAACCTCCTTCACCCCTTTCAGCCTGCCCTCTACAGCCAGCACACAGTGGGAGGCATGCACACTGTACTCATCACTCTCTGAGTGCCACCTCTGGGTTTAGTTTTTTTTTACCACGGTCTGAAACTGCTCTCAAGTGATGAGCTCGCTGATTGGAAGTGAATTTGCAGGCACCAGCGTGTAAACATCAATTGCAGCAGCGTGCAAAGAGACAAGGCGAAACAACAAGCTCTGTCTAATGTGTTTGTCTGACAGCAATGATCAATATTTCCTATGGGTGTAAATTCACTCTCTTAAAAGACAGTTGAGAAATATTTGATGGCCTCCTGAGAGCATTTTAAAATGGAGCATCTGCAGAAATATGTTTATAGAGTTCCCTCTTAACATGTTTTCAATGCAGTTTCTGCTTGTTCCCTATGACAGTGTTTTTCAACCTTTTCTGGTCCAAGGCACATTTTTTTTCATTGAAACAATCTCGAGGCACACCACCAGCAGGAAACATTAAAAAATTAAACTCAGCAACCAACCATGCATCACTATAGCTCTTGTCTCAAAGTAGGTGTACTGTCCCGACCTGTCACATCACGCCGTGACTTATTTTTAGTTTTTTGGTGTTTTCCTGTGTGTAGTGTTTTAGTTCTTGTCTTGCGCTCCAATTTTGTTGTTGATTGTCATGTCATGTACGGATGTACTTTGTGGACGCCGTCTGCTTCTCCACACGCTGTAAGTCTTTGCTGTCGTCCAGCATTTCTGTTTTTGTTTACTTTGCAGCCAGTTCAGTTTTCCCTTCGTTTTGCCATCCCTAAGCTTCATTGCCTTTCCTTAGCGGCACTTACCTTTTGTTTATTTTTGATTTAAGCATTAGATACCTTTTTACCTGCACACTGCCTCCCGCTGTCGTCTGCAAATTGTGATCACGACAAACCATGTTCCCGACATCTACAAAGCAATTTGCTACCTGCTGCCATCTACTGATACGGAAGAGTATTACACGGTTACTCTGCAGATCTCTAGACAGCACAGACACTCAACAACGGCACATTTGCGGAATATTGGTTTGCAAAAAATATTTTTAACCCAATTAGGTGAAATTACATAATCTCCCACGGCACACCATACAATATCTCACGGTACACTAGTGTGCCGCGGCACAGTGGTTGAAAAACACTGCCCTATGATATTACCTTTTGAAAATCTTAAAGCAATGGTGCACAATAGAAAGTGGCGGGATAGCTCAATGAGTGATGGCTGAAATCGGGTACAAGGGTTCAAATCCCAGTCAGATGGAGCGGTTAACTTCTGCCATTGTTATTGTTTTCATTAAAATTGTTACTGTCATGGCGGTGATCATGTTTTGTTTAAAGGCCTACTGAAAGCCACTACTACCGACCACGCAGTCTGATAGTTTATATATCAATGATGAAATCTTAACATTGCAACACATGCCAATACGGCCGGGTTAACTTATAAAGTGCAATTTTAAATTTCCCGGGAAACTTCCGGCTGAAAACGTCTATGTATGATGACGTTTGCGCGTGACGTCAAGCGTTGAAGCGGAAGTATTCGGACACCATTGTGTCCCAATACAAACAGCTCTGTTTTCATCGCAAAATTCCACAGTATTCTGGACATCTGTGTTGGTGAATATTTTGTAATTTGTTCAATTAACAATGGAGACTGCAAAGAAGAAAGTTGTAGGTGGGATCAGTGTATTAGCGGCTGGCTGCAGCAACACAACCAGGAGGACTTTGAATTGGATAGCAGACGCGCTACCGTGAGTACAGCTTTGGCTTCCAAACATTTGATCGCTTGCCCGTACGTGCGTGGCGCTATGTGCATGTCACGTACGTAACTTTGGGGAAATATATGTTTCTTGCCGACTCTGATGGCGGCCGGGGTGTCGTCGAAAGCTACAACACCCACCACCGCGCCGCTGTCTTTACCTTGACTTCCTCCGTGTCCGGGCCGCCGACCGCATCGATGATCGGGTGAAGTCCTTCGTCACGCCGTCGATCGCTGGAACGCAGGTGAGCACGGGTGTTGATGAGCAGATGAGAGCTGGCGTAGGTGGAGAGCTAATGTTTTTAGCATAGCTCTGCGAGGTCCCGTAGCTAAGCTAGCTTCAATGGCGTCGTTAGCAACAGCATTGCTAGGCTTCGCCAGGCGGTACAACATTAAGCGTGTAGTTACAGGTCCAGAGTTTGTGCTTCCTCAAATTTGACGTTGAGTTCAGGTAAGCTGAAATGTCCACTTGTTTGGGGAGACACATATGACAAGGCATTACATAACTGTTTTTTTTTTTGGTTGTCTGAAGCGTGAACATCGATCTTATGTGAGGCCAGGGGTGTTTGCCTTCCTTGTTGTCGCTGCCATTGTTGTTGATTGCCGCTGAAACTTTATGTGCAGTTAATCATGTGACCGCCTGGCTCTGTTTGATTGGTGAAACGGAGTCAAATGTCACCAGTGACTGCATTTGATTGGTGAAACGCAGGCATGCGATAGATCCTACTTTGAAGGTCTGTCTGACAAACCAAAACAAACAAAGCGTGCATTAAAGGCCTACTGAAAGCCACTACTACCGACCACGCAGTCTGATAGTTTATATATCAATGATGAAATCTTAACATTGCAACACATGCCAATACGGCCGGGTTAACTTATAAAGTGCAATTTTAAATTTCCCGCCACACTTCCGGTTGGAAACGTCTAGATATGATGACGTATGCACGTGACGTAAACGGTTGATACGGAAGTATTGGTACCCCATTGAATACAATACAAAAAAGCTCTGTTTTCATTTAAAAATTCCACAGTATTCTGGACATCTGTGTTGGTGAATCTTTTGCAATTTGTTTAATGAACAATGGAGACTGCAAAGAAGAAAGTTGTAGGTGGGATCGGTGTATTAGCGGCTGGCTGCAGCAACACAGCCAGGAGGACAGAGATGGATAGCAGACGCGCTAGCCGCCGAACTCACCTTAACTTCCTCCGTCTCGCCGACCTCATCTGTGATCGGGTGAAGTCCTTCGTCGCACCGTCGATCGCTGGAACGCAGGTGAGCACGGGTGTTGATGAGCAGATGAGGGCTGGCTGGCGTAGGTGGATAGCTAATGTTTTTAGCATAGCTCTGTGAGGTCCGGTTGCTAAGTTAGCTTCAATGGCGTCGTTAGCAACAGCATTGTTAAGCTTCGCCAGGCTGGAAAGCATTAACCGTGTAGTTACATGTCCATGGTTTAATAGTATTGTTGATCTTCTGTCTATCCTTCCAGTCAGGGATTTATTTATTTCGTTTCTATCTGCAGTTAAGCACAATGCTATCACGTTAGCTCCGTAGCTAAAGTGTTTCGCCGATGTATTGTCGTGGAGATAAAAGTCACTGTGAATGTCCATTTCGCGTTCTCGACTCTCATTTTCAAGAGGATATAGTATCCGAGGTGGTTTAAAATACAAATCCGTGATCCACAATAGAAAAAGGAGAGAGTGTGGAATCCAATGAGCCAGCTTGTACCTAAGTTACGGTCAGAGCGAAAAAAGATACGTCCTGCACTGCATTCTAGTCCTTCACTCTAACGTTCCTCATCCACAAATCTTTCATCCTCGCTCAAATTAATGGGGTAATCGTCGCTTTCTCGGTCCGAATCGCTCTAGCTGCATTGAAAACAATAGGAAAATGTGAGGAGCCTTTCAATTGACTACGTCACGCTACTTCCGGTACAAGCAAGGCTTTTTTTAATCAGATACCCAAAGTTGCAATCTTTATCGTCGTTGTTCTTTACTAAATCCTTTCAGCAAAAATATGGCAATATCGCGGAATGATCAAGTATGACACATAGAATGGATCTGCTATCCCCGTTTAAATAAAAAAAAATCATTTCAGTAGGCCTTTAACAGATCGGTAAAAATCAGTAGCGAGTAGCGAGCTGAATGTAGATAAATGGAGCGGAGTAAAAGTAGCGTTTCTTCTCTATAAATATACTCAAGTAAAAGTAAAGGTATGTTGCATTAAAACTACTCTTAGAAGCACAATTCATCCCAAAAGTTACTCAAGTAGATGTAACGGAGTAAATGTAGCGCGTTACTACCCACCTCTGCCAACCAGGGATTCCAAGCTAAACTTGCCATACAATTTTTGTCCATTTCTGCGCTCTGTTCAATTCTGTGACTCAACAGCAGCTTTTCTGCCGATGGATGCATGTTAATCATGCGATAAATAAAATTGTGTTGTTAAAAGAAACTTTCATTAACTTGTTATCGCTTTCACTTTGACAGCCCTGTTATATGGCGTTTATATACTGCATATAAAATTAAGCACTTCTGCCTTAAAGGTTCATAATCTTCCAATAGGATCTTGCTCCCATTTATAGGTAATGAAATAATTAAACAATTGTTCTCATCTCTCCTACTATGCACTTTCTGCAGCACAAGATATGGGAATTATTACATTAAAGAGCTGCCTTTCTCTCGTCGTTTATGCCTGAATTCTTCAAGCTCTGATTTTACAGCTCCGCCTTGATCACTTTGGACGTGGCATGTTCCATTATTGCAGAATATGAGTATTGTTCTACCTTTTTTTTTAAAATCTCAATCTTTTGCCAACATGCTTTTTTTTTTTTTTGCTGCAGCGTGCTCGCCAGGCTTCTACGGGCACCGCTGCAGCCAATCATGCCTGCGGTGTGTGCACAGCATGGGTCCGTGTCATCATGTAACGGGCCACTGCGAGTGTCTCTCCGGTTTCTCGGGCCCTTTGTGCAACCAAGGCAAGTGTCACTTTGACCTTTTTTTTCCCCCCTTACTGTCAGATTGATTCACTGTGATGCTTTTTTTTTATTAACGCTGGAAAATGTCCCGGCATTTTGTCTGAATGTAGAATACAAACTATGCCCAGCATGGTTGACATGGTTCATGGAGAAAAACACAAGGACAAGACTTCCATTGTATAAAGTTAAGTCTAAAAGTATTTGGAAAGTGTTTGCCTTTGGAATGGAAAGTCTGATAATACACATAGTAGTGATCTTCTCAAACTATGTATTGGCCCATCTCAGACTACTTGACTTAATTTGTCAATGTGTCAGGTTTAAACACTGATGACAGAATTCAATTTGGACTCAATATATTGAGGAGAGTCGCCGTCGACCTGTAACCTCTTACAGTGTCTCAGCACGCTCTCCCAAAAGATTGCACTACTCCTTCTTTATTTGACTTTCTCCCCCCGCCTGACCACAGCTGCTTTCAGAGGGAAGTGGGCCGTAAACAGCGTTGCCTTTGGTTACCGAACAGTTCGAAAGGAGAGGTCGTAAAATAGTTCAAAAAGAGTTCCATAAAATAGTCCAAAAAGAGTTCGTAAAAATACAAAACCCGTTTCCTTATGAGTTGGGAAATTGTGTTAGACGCCAATATAAACGGAATACAATGATTTGCAAATCCTTTTCAACCCATATTCAGTTGAATGCACTACAAAGACAACATATTTGATGCTCAAACTTTTTTTTTTTTTTGCAAATAATAATTAACTTAGAATTTCATGGCTGCAACACGTGCCAAAGTAGTTGGGAAAGAGCATGTTCACCACTGTGTTACATGGCCTTTCCTTTCAACAACACTCCGTAAACGTTTGGGAACTGAGGAGACACATTTTTGAAGCTTCTCAGGTGGAATTATTTCCCATTCTTGCTTGATGTACAGCGTATACCAAAGACTATAAAAATGGGACGCATTACCTCCCTGCTTGGCACTCAGCATCAAGGGTTGGAGTTGGGGGTTAAATCACCAAAAATGATTCCCGGGCGCGGCACCGCTGCTGCCCACTGCTCCCCTCACTTCCCAGGGGGTGATCAAGGGGATGGGTCAAATGCAGAGGACAAATTTCACCACACCTAGTGTGTGTGTGACAATCATTGGTACTTTAACTTTAACTTAACTTAAGTTGTTCAACAGTCCGGGGGTCTCCGATGTGGTATTTTAGGCTTCATAATGCGCCACACATTTTCAATGGGAGACAGATCTGGTCTACAGGCAGGCCAGTCTAGTACCTGCACTCTTTTACTATGAAGCCACGTTGATGTAACACGTGGCTTGGCATTGTCTTGCTGAAATAAGCAGGGGCGTCCATGGTAACGTTGCTTGGATGGCAACATATGTTGCTCCAAAACCTGTATGTACCTTTCAGCATTAATGGCGCCTTCACAGATGTGTAAGTTACCCATGTCTTGGGCACTAATACACCCCCATACCATCACACATGCTGGCTTTTCAACTTTGCGCCTATAACAATCCGGATGGTTCTTTTCCTCTTTGGTCCGGAGGACACGACGTCCACACTTTCCAAAAACAATTTGAAATGTGCACTCGTCAGACCACAGAACACTTTTCCACTTTGTATCAGTCCATCTTAGATGAGCTCAGGCCCAGCGAAGCCGACTGCGTTTCTGGGTGTTGTTGATAAACGGTTTTCGCCTTGCATAAGAGAGTTTTAACTTGCACTTGCAGATGTAGCAACCAACTGTAGTTACTGACAGTGGGTTTCTGAAGTGTTCCTGAGCCCATATGGTGATATCCTTTACACACTGATGTCGGTTGTTGATGCAGTACAGCCTGAGAGATCGAAGGTCACGGGCTTAGCTGCTTACGTGCAGTGATTTCTCCAGATTCTCTGAACCCTTTGATGATATTACGGAGCGTAGATGGTGAAATCCCTAAATTCCTTGCAATAGCTGGTTGGGAAAGGTTTTTCTTAAACTGTTCAACAATTTGCTCAGGCATTTGTTGACAAAGTGGTGACCCTCGCCCCATCCTTGTTTGTGAATGACTGAGCATTTCATGGAATCTACTTTTATACCCAATCATGGCACCCACCTGTTCCCAATTTGCCTGTTCACCTGTGGGATGTTCCAAATAAGTGTTTGATGAGCATTCCTCAACTTTATCAGTATTTATTGCCACCTTTCCCAACTTCTTTGTCACGTGTTGCTGGCATCAAATTCTATAGTTAATCATTATTTGCCAAAAAAAAAAAGTTTATCAGTTTGAACATCAAATATGTTGTCTTTGTAGCATATTCAACTGAATATGGGTTGAAAATGATTTGCAAATCATTGTATTCCGTTTATATTTACATCTAACACAATTTCCCAACTCATATGGAAACGGGGTTTGTACTATCCAGGTGAGGGGAAAGATTCATAATCTAGAATGGACTTTCTCTAGATCAGATGAGGCGATGCAGCAGCTCACCGGCTCAGTATTGTATGTCAACACTGTAGCTGCGTAAACTAGTTAGCTCTCTATGATCACGGCGCTGCTAAAAATAGATCGTCTGGTTGGCAGTTATATTAACAATATCGCTCATTTTAAAGTTAAAGTCCCAACGATTGTCACACACACTCTAGATGTGGTGAAATGTGTCCTCTGCATTTGACCCATCACCCCCTGGGAGGTGAGGGGAGCAGTGAGCGGCAGCGTGCACCACGCTCTGCAATCATTTGGTAATTTAACCCCCAATTCCAACCCTTGATGCTGAGTGCCAAGCAGGGAGGTAATGACTCGGCCGGGGATTGTACTCGCAACCTCTCAGTCTCAGGGCGGACACTCTAACCACTAGGGCATTTTTTCAACCAGCTATTGCAAGGAGTTTAGGGATTTCACCATCTACGGTCCGTAATATCATCAAAGGGTTCAGAGAATCTGGAGAAATCACTGCACGTAAGCAGCTAAGCCCGTGACCTTCGATCCCTCAGGCGGTACTGCATCAAAAAGCGACATCAGTGTGTAAAGGATATCACCACATGGGCTCAGGAACACTTCAGAAACCCACTGTCAGTAACTACAGTTCGTCGCTACATCTGTAAGTTCAAGTTAAAACTCTCCTATGCAAGGCGAAAACCGTTTATCAACAACACCCAGAAACGCCGTCGGCTTCGCTGGGCCTGAGCTCATCTAAGATGGACTGATACAAAGTGGAAAAGTGTTCTGTGGTCTGACGAGTCCACATTTCAAATTGTTTTTGGAAACTGTGGACGTCGTGTCCTCCGGACCAAAGAGGAAAAGAACCATCCGGATTGTTATAGGCGCAAAGTTGAAAAGCCAGCATGTGTGATGGTATGGGGGTGTATTAGTGCCCAAGACATGGGTAACTTACACATCTGTGAAGGCGCCATTAATGCTGAAAGGTACATACAGGTTTTGGAGCAACATATGTTGCCATCCAAGCAACGTTACCATGGACGCCCCTGCTTATTTCAGCAAGACAATTCCAAGCCACGTGTTACATCAACGTGGCTTCATAGTAAAAGAGTGCGGGTACTAGACTGGCCTGCCTGTAGTCCAGACCTGTCTCCCATTGAAAATGTGTGGCGCATTATGAAGCCTAAAATAGCACAAGGGAGACCCCCGGACTGTTGAACAACTTAAGCTGTACATCAAGCAAGAATGGGAAAGAATTCCACCTGAGAAGCTTCAAAAATGTGTCTCCTCAGTTCCCAAACGTTTACTGAGTGTTGTTAAAAGGAAAGGCCACGTAACACAGTGGTGAACATGCCCTTTCCCAACTACTTTGGCACGTGTTGCAGCCATGAAATTCTAAGTTAATTATTATTTGCAAAAAAAAAAGTTTTTATGAGTTTGAACATCAATCACTAGCAGTGATGGACTTTGTAGAAAACGTAGCTACAGCAATAGAAAAGAAGCAACACACCGTTGGAGTATTTATTGACTTATGTAAAGCTTTTGACACCATCGATCATTCCTTACTTCTGCAAAAATTGGAAAACTATGGCATAAGAGGTGTTTCACAACAGTGGTTAAGTAGTTATTTAAGCAATAGATCTCAATATGTGGAAATTAATAAGACTAAATCACCGCCAAGAAGAGTAACTTGTGGGGTGCCACAAGGCTCGGTACTGGGACCAAGTTATTTATACTATATTTAAATGATATTTGTTCAGTGTCTAATAAATTGAAATTTATTATGTTTGCAGATGATACAAATGTATATTGTTCAGGAGAAGACTTGAAGGAAGTGTTGAGGATAATAGAGGTTGAGTT
The DNA here is from genome assembly GCF_033978785.1 of Entelurus aequoreus. Lineage (NCBI taxonomy): Eukaryota > Metazoa > Chordata > Actinopteri > Syngnathiformes > Syngnathidae > Entelurus > Entelurus aequoreus. The sequence goes on from NC_084740.1 coordinate 50,460,129, forward strand.
GATTCAGCTAAAAAAAAATGGTTTGATATTAATAACTTATCATTAAATGATAAGAAAACTAAGTTTATGGTGTTTAGTGGTGCAAGGACAAACTGTGAAGCAAAATTAAAATTAAATCAAGTGGAAATTGATAGAGTATATGAAACTAAATTCTTGGGAATAATAATTTATCATAAATTATGTTGGAAACCGCATACTGAATATATAAAGGGGAAAATATCCAAATCCATTGCTATTCTTTATAAAGTATAACACATGCTGAATAAGAAATGTTTGCATATGTTATATTGTTCTTTTATTTTTCCATATTTAACATATTGTGTTGAAGTTTGGGGACATGTTTATAAAACAAACGTAGACCCAATAATTAAACTTCAAAAAAGGGCCATTAGAATAATACACAAAGCGTGCTACTATGAACATACCAATCCATTATTTATAAGTTCTAATGTGTTAAAATTTTCAGATATTGTGTTTTTAAAAACAATGGAAATTATGTTTCGAGAAAGAACAACAGCCTTCCAGCTTGTATTCTTAGGTTATTTCAATTAAGAGGAGAAAACTATAATTTACGGGGGTATTGGTTTTTGAAATATGTAAAGCAAGAACGAATATAAAATACAGGTGTATTTCAGTTTTAGGGGTTAAGTGGTGGAACAAGCTCAGTGATGAGCTGAAGACATGTACTTCTTTGTTAAGGTTTAAGAAAACATTGAAAGGTAAAATAATTGAAAATTATAAAATATAGCAACGATTACTTTCATCCCATTGATTTTTTTTTTCTTTTTAATGTTGATGTTCCAGGTAATCTTATTTTCAGTGAAGGTATAGGATAGGCAAATATAAGCCTTGGCTTCAGCCTATTCCTTTTTCGGTCATGCTTTTTCTTTTCTTTTCTTTTTGTGTGTAAATGTGTATGATTGTTATATATGTATAATTTGTACTGTACTGTCACACAAAATGGTTATTGGTTGAGGGTTGATTATATGGCCGAAATAAACTTATTTCATTCATTCATTCATTCATTCAAATATGTTGTCTTTGTAGTGCATTCAACTGAATATGGGTTGAAAAGGATTTGCAAATAATTGTATTCCGTTTATATATACATTCAACACAATTTCCCAACTCATATGGAAACGGGGTTTGTTGGTCCCAATACTGAGCCTAGTGGAACCCCACAAGTTTTTCTTCTTGGCTGTGATTTAGTCTTATTAATTATAATATTTAATATCACATCTAGTGTGTGTGTGACAATCATTGGTACTTTAATCTTTAATCTTTAATCTTATTCACCAGTAAAAGTAAAACTTGTACTTCAATCTTTTGATGAATTACAGAAAAGCTGGTTGTTGTTTTTTTTATTATTCTCTTTTAAGGCTTTGAGGAATGTCCCTAATCAAATGTAAATACCGTGAGGAAAACACAGAGTTATTCCTAATTTGTCTGGAACATAATTAACTGAGGGACGGAGGTGGCACGGCAATGCACGCTCTTGTCGAGCGCATGTTTTGCAGCCTCACTTGTCCTCCGTCCAGCCAGCCTCAGCCCTAATGAAGCTCTCCCGGTGTGATGAGCTGGGCTCCAATCCCCACAAGCAGCCGTACAACCCCGTGGCATTAATGACAGCCTGCATGAAGGAGCATGAAAGAGGTCTCGACGAGACTGGAAAGCCTGTTGAAATGAAATCATTCAAATTAGCCCACATGAAACTGAGTAGCAGCTACCTTATGTGATGTTCCTGAGTTATTCTCTTTATGGCAGATCTTAGATGTGCTGCATGTCCTGTTGCTGCAGCTCCCAGCATCGGCGTCTAATTTGTCCCGCTGCCCAACAATAAAGCACAATGGAGGGTTCATTGCAAGCCATATCTTTTATTGAAGAGTGCCACAGAAGGCTGAAATATTAATTTCATAAAAAATGCATCCAGTGGTCTGTGTACATGGTCTATTTTAATACACTGGCACATCACTCATTCAGCTCGGAAGAGTAAAAATGGGGCGCGCCACTGGACTACTTTTTGTCTAAACACAATGTTTCGTGTCCACTCCTACACTCTACGACAGGGGTCACCAACCTTTTTGAAACCAAGAGCTACTTCTTGGGTACTGATTAATGTGAAGGGCTACCAGTTTGATACACACTTAAATAAATTGCCGGAAATAGCCAATTTGCTCAATTTACCTTTAACTCTATGTTATTATTAATAATGAATGATATTTACACTTAATTGAACGGTTTAAAAGAGGAGAAAACACGAAAAAAATGACAATTAAATTTTGAAACATAGTTTATCTTCAATTTCGACTCTTTAAAATTCAAACTTCAACCGAAAAAAAGAAGAGAAAAACTAGCTAATTTGAATCTTTTTGAAAAAATTACAAATAATTTATGGAACATCATTAGTAATTTTTACTGATTAAGATTAATTTTAGAATTTTGATGGCATGTTTTAAATAGGTTAAAATCCAATTTACACTTTGTTAAAATATATAACAAATTGGACCAAGCTATATTTCTAACAAAGGCAAATCATTATTTCTTCTAGATTTTCCAGAACAAAAATTTTAAAAGAAATTCAAAAGACTTTGAAATAAGATTTAAATTTGATTCTACAGATTTTCTAGATTTGCCGGAATAATTTTTTTGAATTTTAATCATAATAAGTTTAAAGAAATATTTCACAAATATTCTTTGTTGAAAAAACAGAAGCTAAAATGAAGAATTCAATTAAAATGTATTTATTATTCTTTACAATAAAAAAATAAAAAAATTACTTGAACATTGATTTAAATTGTCAGGAAAGAAGAGGAAGGAATTTAAAAGGTAAAAAGGTATATGTGTTTAAAAATCCTAAAATCATTTTTAAGGTTGTATTTATTTCTCTAAAATTGTCTTTCTGAAAGTTATAAGAAGCAAAGTAAAACAATTAATGAATTTATTTAAACAAGTGAAGACCAAGTCTTTAAAATATTTTCTTGGATTTTCAAATTTTATTTGAGTTTTGTCTTTCTTAGAATTAAAAATGTCGGGCAAAGCGAGACCAGCTTGCTAGTAAATAAATAAAATTTAAAAAATAGAGGCAGCTCACTGGTAAGTGCTGCTATTTGAGCTATTTTTAGAACAGGCCAGCGGGCTACTCATCTGGTCCTTACGGGCTACCTGGTGCCCGCGGGCACCGCGTTGGTGACCCCTGCTCTACGACTATCGTCAGACATCATTTACACAAATATGTCTTTATTTACTCACAATCCTTCTGGTTTGTTTTCTTGTATGCGTCCTTTTTCTTTTGTTTCGGGATTTACCACTGTGGAAGGGGGCGTGGCCTGCAGCGAAGCCGGTCCTGGCACACCCCGCCTCGCTGCAGGCTCGCAGGCCACACCCCTCCACAACCACTTTTTAAGATGACTGGCCGTGTGCATGCAGGTGTCAAACTCATTTTCGTCAGCTTCATGATTTTATCCTGCCCCTCCAGGATTTCCAAATGTTGTGATTACGCCAATTAACACAAAATCAACAAATCCCCACAAGTTATGCACAGCCTCCCATTCATTTCCCCTGCTCATTTCGGCCAATCATCGACATTTCCACCAATCAAATTTGTCCCAGCTGCCCTGAAACTAGGCTTGTACGGTATGCCGGTACTAGTATAGTACAGTGTTGTCCCGATACTAATATTTTGGTACCGGTACAAAAAAAATTTCAATACTTTTCGGTACTTTTCTGGTTCTAAAATTGCATTATTGGCTTTATTTTAAGAAAAAATCTTAGAGTACATCAAACATGTTTATTATTGCAAGTTTGTCCTTAAATAATAATAGTGAACATACTAGAGAACTTGTCTTTTAGTATTAAGTAAACAAACAAAGACTCCTAATTAGTCTGCTGGCATATGCAGTAACATATTGTGTCATTCTCCATTCTATTATTTTGTCAAAATTATTAAAAACAAGTGGTAGAAAATGAATTATTAACCTATTTGTTCATTTACTGTTAATATCTGCTTACTTTCTCTTTTAACATGTTCTATCTACACTTCTGTTAAAATGTAATAATCACTTATTCTTCTGTTGTTTGATACTTTACATTAGTTTTGGATGATACCACACATTTGGGTATCGATCCGATACCAAGTAGTTACAGGATCATACATTGGTCATATTCAAAGTCCTCATGTGTCCAAGGACATATTTCCTGACTTTATACACATAGTAGAATTTTTCTTTAAACGAAAGAAGATGTTGTGATGCCAAAAAATATCGACGTAATCATAGTAGTATCGACTAGATACTTGGTATCATTACAGTGGATGTCAGGTGTAGATCCACCAATGGCGTTTGTTTACATCGTGACGGGGGTGAGCTACGGTGTGTAGTGAAGCATGTTTAGCTATTCCTCGTCCTGCAGTGATAATGATACTTGTAAGAAACTTACTTTATTTGTCGCCATGGAGACGAGGATTAGTGATTTAGAAGTAGCGAAAACACTGCAGACTGCGGCTGGACTTTAGCCGCTAGCTAGCTAGCCGTGTCTTAAAGGGCGTTTCAGTGTTATAACTTCACTTTTATCGTTAGTTTTTAAGCCAAAATGCGTCCGTTCTCCCTTTTCTGTCTACACACTGTGTCTGTTTGTAAGTACTCTGTGATTGTGCACTGCCGAACATGCTCCTCTGCTCCTAAACCAGCAATGACATGACGTGACGACGACGGGGGCGGTATAGATTTTAGATTTAGATTTAGATTTATTGGTCCCCGTTGGGGAAATTCATTTTCACTGCCGTACATTTGAACAATAGACATTACACATCACTAAACAAAAATAACAAAAAGACATCATACATGACCAACACACATTTACAGGCTTGCTGTTAAGGGTGGCTATAGCTGCAGGGATAAGGCTTTTCCTGAGGCGGGCCCTCCGGAATTTGATGGTTCTGTACCTGCGCCCCGATGGTAGTGGGATGATGTATTAGTGTAGTGCACCGAATATGATTCATTAGCATTGCGGTATTATACTAATACCGGTAAACCGTACAACACTAATGAATCAAAAACGATACTATACTCTGTTTGAAAAGTACAGGATCGACATATATATTATTTTTTTAACAGGCATGACGGCGCGTCGTAGTCACGTCGTCTCATTGCTGGTTTTACGAGCAGACGAGCATGTTCGGCAGCGCACAATCACAGAGTACTTACAAGCAGACACAGTGTGTAGACAGAAAAGGGAGAACGGACACATTTTGGCCTGAAAACTAAAGATAAAGGTGAAGTTATAACACTGAAAGTTCTCAGGAAGAGGTGCTTGCTTCACTACACACACAGGAGAATACGATAGCTCACTGGCGTCACAATGTAAACAAATGCCATGTGTGGATCTACACCTGACATCCACTGTAATGATACCAAGTACACGAGCGTATCTAGTCAATACTACTATGATTTCATCAATATTTTTTATCATCACAAAATATATATATATTTTTTTTTTTAATTCATATTATATTCATAAACTCAGGAAATACGTCCCTGGACCCATGAGAACTTAAATTATGACCATTGTATGATCCTGTAACTACATGGTATCGGATCGATACCTAAATTTGTGGTATCATCCAAAATTAATGGAAAGTATCCAAACAACAGAAGAATATGTGTTTATTATATTTTAACAGAAATGTCATGTTTTGCAGGAGGAGTTGAGACGGCACAGACACAAGGGGGCAGTAAAGCTCTATGATTTATTATATATATAGACAATATATACAATAATCAAACAATAATAATACAGGTTGAGCAGGCTTATAAGAGCAGGTCTGATCATCAGCTCCAGGTGTGCTGATTGCTGATGGAAAGCAGCTGCTGCTGCCGGCCGGAGTGACGTGCGCGCAGATGAGCGGCCGTGGGCGTGTCCCAAGGTGCGCTCCGCGGCTCACTGAAGAATGCGCATTAGCATGCACCCGGACCGTGACAAGAAGTGTAGATAGAACATGTTGAAATGGAAAATAACCAGATATAAACAGTAAATGAAAAAGTAGATTAAAGGCCTACTGAAATTAAATTTGTTTATTTAAACGGGGATAGCAGATCCATTCTATGTGTCATACTTGATCATTTCGCGATATTGCCATATTTTTGCTGAAAGGATTTAGTAGAGAACATCGACGATAAAGTTCGCAACTTTTGCTCCCTGATATAAAAAAAGCCTTGCCTGTACCGGAAGTAGCGTGACGTCGCAGGTTGAAAGGCTCCTCACATTTCCCCATTGTTTACACCAGCAGCGAGAGCGATTCGGACCGAGAAAGCGACGATTACCCCATAAAATTGAGCCAGGATGAAAGATTCGTGGATGAGGAACGTGAGAGTGAAGGACTAGAGTGCAGTGCAGGACGCATCTTTTTTCGCTCTGACCGTGACTTAGGTACAAGCTGGCTCATTGGATTCCACACTTTCTCCTTTTTCTATTGTGGATCACGGATTTTTATTTTAAACCACCTCGGATACTATATCCTCTTGAAAATGAGAGTCGAGAACGCGAAATGGAAATTCACAGTGACTTTTATCTCCACGACAATACATCGGCGAAGCACTTTAGCTACGGAGCTAACGTGATAGCATCGGGCTTAACTGCAGATAGAAACAAAATAAATAAACCCCTGACTGGAAGGATAGACAGAAAATCAACAATACTATTAAACCATGGACATGTAACTACACGGTTAATGCTTTCCAGCCTGGCGAAGCTTAACAATGCTGTTGCTAACGACGCCATTGAAGCTAACTTAGCAACGGGACCTCACAGAGCTATGCTAAAAATATTAGCTATCCACCTACGCCAGCCAGCCCTCATCTGCTCATCACCACCCGTGCTCACCTGCGTTCCAGCGATCGACGGTGCGACGAAGGACTTCACCCGATCATCCGTGCGGTCGGCGGCTAGCGTCGGATAGCGCGTCTGCTATCCAAGTCAAAGTCCTCCTGGTTGTGTTGCTGCAGCCAGCCGCTAATACACCGATCCCACCTACAGCTTTCTTCTTTGCAGTCTTCATTGTTCATTAAACAAATTGCAAAAGATTCACCAACACAGATGTCCAGAATACTGTGGAATTTTGCGATGAAAACAGAGCTTTTTGTATTGGATCCAATGGGTCCGAATACTTCCGTTTCAACGATTGACGTTAACTTATAAAGTGCAATTTTAAATTTCCCGGCAAACTTCCGGCTGAAAACGTTTCGATATGATGACGTTTGCGCGTGACGTCAATCGTTGAAGGAGAAGTATTCGGAGCCCATTGAATCCAATACAAAAAACTCTGTTTTCATCTCAAAATTCCACAGTATTCTGGACATTTGTGTTGGTGAATCTTTTGCAATTTGTTTAATGAACAATGGAGACTGCAAAGAAGAAAGTTGTAGGTGGGATCGGTGTATTAGCGGCGGACTACAGCAACACAACCAGGAGGACTTTGAGATGGCTAGCAAACGCGCTAGCCGCCGACCTCACCTTGACTTCCTCCGTCTGCAGGCCGCCGACCAAATCGGTGATCAGGTGAAGTCCTTCGTCGTACCGTCGATCGCTGGAACGCAGGTGAGCACGGGTGTTGATGAGCAGATGAGAGCTGGCGTAGGTGCAGAACTAATGTTTTTAGCATAGCTCTGTCGAGGTTCCGTAGCTAAGCAACAGCATTGCTAAGCTTCGCCAAGCTGGAAAGCATTAACCGTGTAGTTACATGTCCAGAGTTTGGTAGTATTGTTGATCTTCTGTCTATCCTTCCAGTCAGGGGCTTATTTCTTTTTTTTCTATCTGCATTTAAGCACAATGCCATCACGTTAGCTCAGTAGCTAAAGTGCTTCACCGATGTATTGTCGTGGAGATAAAAGTCACTGTGAATGTCCATTTCGCGTTCTTGACTCTCATTTTCAAGAGGATATAGTATCCGAGGTGGTTTAAAATACAAATCCGTGATCCACAATAGAAAAAGGAGAGAGTGTGGAATCCAATGAACCTTTGTACCTAAGTTACGGTCATAGCGAAAAAAGATACGTCCTGCACTGCACTCTAGTCCTTCACTCTCACGTTCCTCATCCACGAATCTTTCATCCTCGCTCAAATTAATGGGGCAATCGTCGCTTTCTCGGTCCGAATCATTCTCGATGCTGGTGTAAACAATGGGGAAATGTGAGCAGCCTTTCAACTTGTGATGTCACGCTACTTCCGGTACAGGCAAGGCTTTTTTCATCAGCGACCAAAAGTTGCGAACTTTATCGTCGATGTTCTCTACTAAATCCTTTCAGCAAAAATATGGCAATATCGCAAAATGATCAAGTATGACACATGGAATGGATCTGCTATCCCCGTTTATATAAAAAAAATTCATTTCAGTAGGCCTTTAAATAACAAATTAGCTTCAAATAGCTTGTTGGTTCAAATAATATAGAGTTAAGAACTGCATTATCAATTTTTTCTGTCAAAATATAAATACATTAGTCAAGAAATATAAAATGCCACATTATTTCCAGGCTTTTTTGCGGGGCACATAAAATGATGTGGATTAAGCTGGAAGAAAGTCCAGATAACTTGAAATACTGATCAGATAGGGTTTTAATTTGCTGTTGTGTGGTTTTGCAGTGTGTCCCAGTGGCAGGTATGGAAGGGCCTGTGCCGAAATCTGCCGCTGCACCAACAATGGCACCTGTAACCCCATTGATGGATCTTGCCAGTGCTTCCCAGGGTGGATTGGGCAGGACTGCTCTCAGGGTATAACTTCAAGCCTTCAATCCTTCTATTTTAACTACTTTTCTTCCTTAATTATTTTCTTGATTATTTTCTTTCGAAGTTTTCTCATAATAATTCAGTAAAAAATTATTTTGGCAAAGTTCTATTGTAATTGTAATCAAGTGAAAGGTTCCTTTAAAACAGGGGTGTCCAAAGTGCGGCCCGGGGCCCAATTGCGGCCAGCAGGTAATTTTTTAACGGCCCCACGGCACATTCAAAAAATACGATGGAAAAAAAATAAAAAACATCAAAAGTGGTATAAAAGAGCAAACAGGTGAAATGTAACCAGAAAATGTTGCATTATTTACTGTAATAACACAAAACTGCCATGCAGGCTGTTTCTTTCTTTAAAAAATAATAATGAATTAAAATAAATGTCATTAATAATTATTGACCTATTCAAGGCTCCATTTACTTCACATTAAATATTCCACTTTGAGATATTTTGGGGGGAATATTTTGCATATTTTTTGGTTGCCATTTAAAAAACTTTGTTTTTTAAAGAAGGGCCTAACGAACAAACACAAAACATAAACAACAATAAGACTTATAATTGACGGATAGATCTGAAGTTGATCCTGAGACTTTTGTGGTAAAAGTTTAAAAAAAAATGTTCGATTTATTTTTTTAAACTTTACTGAGCAGTACCCTTTTGGATCCCCAATAATTTTAGTGGGACTTTTTTTTTTTAAGTGTCATTGCTCAAAAAAATAATGAATTAAGATCAATGTTGTTATGAGTTCTTGACCTTTTTAAGACTCCAATTATTATATAATCTCAAATATTCCACTTTAAAATTTTATTGGGGGAAAATATTGCATATTTTGTGTTTTTTTTCCATAAAAAAACACGGTTTTCCTTGACAAAAATGGCATACAACCTAAATCTTTAAAAGCGTTATATTGACAGATAGACCTAATGTTGATCTAGAGATTTAAACCTTGAATAATAATAATAATAAATAATGACACATTTGTAATATTTTTTTGGACCAAAACCTTTTGGGGTCCCCGGGATCAAGTCTGAGTGGAGGCCTAAATGTATCTTTTTTATACATATATTGTATTGGTTTTTAAAATAAAAAATATCAAAATGGCACCCGCTTGCTTTGATTTTTCTGTGTGCGGCCCTCAGTGGAAAAAGTTTGGACACCCCTGCTGTAAAAGGAATGCACGCTCCGGGTAACACAATTACATTTTTATATTTCTTGCTACACACATCCAGGAGTGCATAATTACCCAAAACACTGGCTCCAATTTGAGAGCAACCTGCAACGAACTATGGCAAAAAATAAAGAAAGTTTCTTCCAAGTTATTATTATTACTGGAGGGACTAGAGGAAAAGGAATGGCTAAGCATGCCACACACACACACACACACACACACACACACACACGCACACACACACACACACTCAGCAGGACAACACAAGAAGCTAACCGCTAAAGTTTAAATGTAAAGTAAGGGAGATCGATCTAGATGTCGATACTAGAGATACTATATACCGCACATATACTGCTATACACACACCTAACCAGGCGTTTTTTTCTCTCAAGGAATTGTGAAATAAAATCATGTCTTCATGAGATCAACACTGTACTGAAGCCCGAACACTCTACGCATTTCCCCAGTTTTAGTTTAGAGAAAAGAAAAGATTGGCCTGGCCCACGAGGATCCCTCTTTATGTTTGTGAACTTTATAGTCTATACATTTAGAGTAATGTGATAATCAAACACTCTAGAAGTCTAGAATGAAAGAGTATATAAGAGAATTGACAGAGTGTGTACCTTCAGTGATGAATGATGAGCAGAGGCAGAGTTTGGAGTGTTTTCTTTAGCTCGCTTTACATGTTTATGTACCCACTGTCCACTGTGTCCAGCTGAAATCGGGTGACTCCACTGTAGAAATAGCCTGCCTGTCTTCTAGCACATACACTGCAATGGCTATATCAATGTTGTCCTGGCCAGCAGTCCCTCCGTTAAAATCCAGCCGCTGTGTCTCTCCCTTTACTAGATACGTCGAAGCATGTTGCTTTTGTAGCTGTTTCAGCAGATTTGAATTGCTGTTTTGGGCAGTAGATAGGATCTTTGATCCAAGACACAACTTAGATTTAACTAAAATGTTATTTTCTTTGTGCTCGACAAAAGAAAAGTAGTGAGAATATCTCCATGTTAAGAAAATCGGCTTTGGCTCCGCCATGATGTCTTGTTAGTAAACACAGACACGCCCTCCACCCACCCGAATTGTGAAATAAAATCATGTCTTCATGAGATCAACACTGTACTGAAGTCCAGAACACTACACATTTCCCCAGTTTTAGTTTAGAGAAAAAGAAAGATTGGCCTGGCCCACTAGGATCCCTCTTTATGTTTGTGAACTTTGTAATCTATACATTTAGAGTGATGTGATAATCAAACACTCTAGAAGTCTAGAATGAAAGAGTACATAAGAGAATTGACAGAGTGTGTACCTTCAGTGATGAATGATGAGCAGAGGCAGAGTTTGGAGTGTTTTCTTTAGCTCGCTTTCCATGTTTATGTACTCACTGTCCACTGTGTCCAGCTGCCTGAAGTCGGGTGACTCCACTGTAGAAATAGCCTGCCTGTCTTCTAGCACTTACGCTGCAATGGCTCTATCAATGTTGTCCTGGCCAGCAGTCCCTCCGCTAAAATCCAGCCGCTGTGTCTCTCTCTTTACTAGATACGTCGAAGCATGTTGCTTTTGTAGCTGTTTCAGCAGATTTGAATTGCTTTTTTTGGCAGTAGATAGGATCTTTGATCCAAGACACAACTTAGATTTAACTCAAATGTTCTTTTCTTTGTGCTCGACAAAAGAAAAGTAGTGAGAATATCTCCATGTTAAGAAAATCGGCTTCGGCTCCGCCATGATGTCTTGTTAGTAAACACAGACACGCCCTTTGTAACGCGTTAGTCCCAACACTGTTAAACACCAGGATATGACGTGTGTATCTAATCCAAATACGTGGTGTGAAACTATGTGATGCGATTAACTGGTGAGTGTTACCGGAAAGTGTTGAAGGTGGGTGTCGTGAGAGATGCGGAAGTCGAGAGAGGGAAAGGCAGGCTCGGAGGTCCGTGGGCAGGCGAGAGGTGAAGGGCAGTAAAGAGGCGTCAGGGTTCGTGGACAGGCGAGAGGTGAAGGGCAGTAAAGAGACGTCAGGGTCCGTGGACAGGCGAGAGGTCGAGATCCGGGAAGGCAGCAAGAAGTCCAGGAGGAATCCGGGGCAACGAGACACACAGCTCGAAGCCGGAAAACAGAGGGAAGCTGTGAGATGATGACACGGGACACGACACGATGAGAACAGAGGAGAGAAAACACAGAGAGAGCGAATGCACATGGAAAAGGATCTAGAGACGTGTAGGCTTACCATACGGGAACAAGTAGCTGTGTTATGGCACTGGAACGCAGGATGCGCTGGCTTAAGAAGGGAGTGGAGTCCTCATCAGCGTCAGGTGTGTTGATCACAGATTGAGTGCAGTGGGCGGGGGCGCGGCAGCGGCAGGAGGGGAACACCCGTGGGCGTGCCCAGAGGTGCGCTCAGAGGAATGTGTGGCGGCAGGAGCTTGAGCTGTAGCAACGGGTTTATTTAATGGCCAGGGTATATAAATGTGTTTTAAAAGATGGGACTTAAATGCTTCTACTGAGGTAGCATCTCTAACTGTTACCGGGAGGGCATTCCAGAGTACTGGAGCCCAAATAGAAAACGCACTATAGCCCGCAGACTTTTTATGGACTCTGGGAATCACTAATAAGCCGGAGTTCTTAGAAGACAGACTTCTGGCCGGGACATATGGTACAATACAATCAGCAAGACAGGATGGAGCTAGACCGTTTAGTATTTTATACGGAAGTAGTAAAACCTTAAAGTCGCATCTTAAGTGCACAGGAAGCCAGTGCAGGTGAGCCAGTATAGGTATAATATGATCAAACTTTCTTGTTCTTGTCAAATGTCTACCAGTCGCATTTTGTCAATCAATCAATCAATCAATGTTTACTTATATAGCCCTAAATCACGAGGCGTCTCAAAGGGCTGCACAAGCCACAACGACAGACACAGATCCAAACATCAGGGCAAGGAAAAACTCAACCCAATGGTATGACAATGAGAAACCTTGGAGGGGACCGCAGATGTGGGTACCCCCCCTGGGCGACCGGTGCAATGGACGTCGAGTGGATCTAGCATAATATTGTGAGAGTCCAGTCCATAGTGGATCTAACATAATAGTGTGAGAGTCTAGTCCATAGTGAATCTAACATAATAGTGAGAGAGTCCAGTCCATAGTGGATCTAACATCATATTGTGAGAGTCCAGTCCATAGTGGATCTAACATAATAGTGTGAGAGTCCAGTCCATAGTGGATCTAACATAATATTGTGAGAGTCCAGTCCACAGTGGATCTAACATAATAGTGTGAGAGTCCAGTCCACAGTGGATCTAACATAATAGTGTGAGAGTCCAGTCCATAGTGGATCTAACATAATAGTGAGAGTCCAGTCCATAGTGGATCTAACATAATAGTGTGAGACTCCAGTCCATAGTGGATCTAACATTATAGTGAGAGTCCAGTCCATAGTGGATCTAACACAATAGTGTGAGAGTCCAGTCCATAGTGGATCTAACATAATAGTGTGAGAGTCCAGTCCATAGTGGATCTAACATAATAGTCAGAGTCCAGTCCATAGTGGATCTAACATAATATTGTGAGAGTCCAGTCCATAGTGGATCTAACATAATAGTGAGAGTCCAGTCCACAGTGGATCTAACATAATAGTGTGAGTGTCCAGTCCATAGTGGATCTAACATAATAGTGAGAGTCCAGTCCATAGTGGATCTAACATAATAGTGAGAGTCCAGTCCATAGTGGATCTAACATAATAGTGTGAGTGTCCAGTCCATAGTGGATCTAACATAATAGTGAGAGTCCAGTCCATAGTGGATCTAACATAATAGTGAGAGTCCAGTCCATAGTGGATCTAACATAATAGTGTGAGTGTCCAGTCCATAGTGGATCTAACATAATAGTGAGAGTCCAGTCCATAGTGGATCTAACATAATAGTGAGAGTCCAGTCCATAGTGGATCTAACATAATAGTGAGAGTCCAGTCCATAGTGGATCTAACATAATAGTGTGAGAGTCCAGTCCATAGTGGATCTAACATAATAGTGTGAGGGTCCAGTCCATAGTGGATCTAACATAATAGTGAGAGTCCAGTCCATAGTAGATCTAACATAATAGTGTGAGAGTCCAGTCCATAGTGGATCTAACATAATAGTGTGAGGGTCCAGTCCATAGTGGATCTAACATAATAGTGAGAGTCCAGTCCATAGTGGATCTAACATAATAGTGTGAGAGTCCAGTCCATAGTGGATCTAACATAATAGTGTGAGAGTCCAGTCCATAGTGGATCTAACATAATAGTGAGAGTCCAGTCCATAGTGGATCTAACATAATAGTGTGAGAGTCCAGTCCATAGTGGATCTAACATAATAGTGTGAGGGTCCAGTCCATAGTGGATCTAACATAATAGTGAGAGTCCAGTCCATAGTGGATCTAACATAATAGTGTGAGAGTCCAGTCCATAGTGGATCTAACATAATAGTGTGAGGGTCCAGTCCATAGTGGATCTAACATAATAGTGAGGGTCCAGTCCATAGTGGATCTAACATAATAGTGAGAGTCCAGTCCACAGTGGATCTAACATAATAGTGTGAGTGTCCAGTCCATAGTGGATCTAACATAATAGTGAGAGTCCAGTCCATAGTGGATCTAACATAATAGTGTGAGTGTCCAGTCCATAGTGGATCTAACATAATAGTGAGAGTCCAGTCCATAGTGGATCTAACATAATAGTGAGAGTCCAGTCCATAGTGGATCTAACATAATAGTGTGAGAGTCCAGTCCATAGTGGATCTAACATAATAGTGTGAGGGTCCAGTCCATAGTGGATCTAACATAATAGTGAGAGTCCAGTCCATAGTGGATCTAACATAATAGTGTGAGAGTCCAGTCCATAGTGGATCTAACATAATAGTGTGAGGGTCCAGTCCATAGTGGATCTAACATAATAGTGAGAGTCCAGTCCATAGTAGATCTAACATAATAGTGTGAGAGTCCAGTCCATAGTGGATCTAACATAATAGTGTGAGGGTCTAGTCCATAGTGGATCTAACATAATAGTGAGAGTCCAGTCCATAGTGGATCTAACATAATAGTGTGAGAGTCCAGTCCATAGTGGATCTAACATAATAGTGTGAGAGTCCAGTCCATAGTGGATCTAACATAATAGTGAGAGTCCAGTCCATAGTGGATCTAACATAATAGTGTGAGAGTCCAGTCCATAGTGGATCTAACATAATAGTGTGAGGGTCCAGTCCATAGTGGATCTAACATAATAGTGAGAGTCCAGTCCATAGTGGATCTAACATAATAGTGTGAGAGTCCAGTCCATAGTGGATCTAACATAATAGTGTGAGGGTCCAGTCCATAGTGGATCTAACATAATAGTGAGAGTCCAGTCCACAGTGGATCTAACATAATAGTGAGAGTCCAGTCCATAGTGGATCCAACATAATAGTGAGAGTCCAGTCCATAGTGGATCTAACATAATAGTGAGAGTCCAGTCCATAGTGGATCTAACATAATAGTGTGAGAGTCCAGTCCATAGTGGATCTAACATAATAGTGTGAGGGTCCAGTCCATAGTGGATCTAACATAATAGTGAGAGTCCAGTCCATAGTGGATCTAACATAATAGTGTGAGAGTCCAGTCCATAGTGGATCTAACATAATAGTGTGAGAGTCCAGTCCATAGTGGATCTAACATAATAGTGAGAGTCCAGTCCATAGTGGATCTAACATAATAGTGTGAGAGTCCAGTCCATAGTGGATCTAACATAATAGTGTGAGGGTCCAGTCCATAGTGGATCTAACATAATAGTGAGAGTCCAGTCCATAGTGGATCTAACATAATAGTGTGAGAGTCCAGTCCATAGTGGATCTAACATAATAGTGAGGGTCCAGTCCATAGTGGATCTAACATAATAGTGAGAGTCCAGTCCACAGTGGATCTAACATAATAGTGTGAGTGTCCAGTCCATAGTGGATCTAACATAATAGTGAGAGTCCAGTCCATAGTGGATCTAACATAATAGTGAGAGTCCAGTCCATAGTGGATCTAACATAATAGCGAGAGTCCAGTCCTTAGTGGATCTAACATAATAGTGTGAGAGTCCAGTCCATAGTGGATCTAACATAATAGTGAGAGTCCAGTCCATAGTGGATCTAACATAATAGTGTGAGAGTCCAGTCCATAGTGGATCTAACATAATAGTGAGAGTCCAGTCCATAGTGGATCTAACATAATAGTGAGAGTCCAGTCCACAGTGGATCTAACATAATAGTGTGAGTGTCCAGTCCATAGTGGATCTAACATAATAGTGAGAGTCCAGTCCATAGTGGATCTAACATAATAGTGAGAGTCCAGTCCATAGTGGATCTAACATAATAGTGTGAGTGTCCAGTCCATAGTGGATCTAACATAATAGTGAGAGTCCAGTCCATAGTGGATCTAACATAATAGTGAGAGTCCAGTCCATAGTGGATCTAACATAATAGTGTGAGAGTCCTGTCCATAGTGGCTCTAACATAATAGTGAGAGTCCAGTCCATAGTGGATCTAACATAATAGTGAGAGTCCAGTCCATAGTGGGTATAACATAATAGTGTGAGAGTATAGTCCATAGTGGATCTAACATTATAGTGTGAGAGTCCAGTCCATAGTGGATCTAACATAATAGTGTGAGAGTCCAGTCCATAGTGGATCTAACATAATAGTGTGAGCGTCCAGTCCATAGTGGATCTAACATAATAGTGTGAGAGTCCAGTCCATAGTGGATCTAACATAATAGTGCGAGAGTCCAGTCCATAGTGGATCTAACATAATAGTGTGAGAGTCCAGTCCATAGTGGATCTAACATAATAGTGTGAGATTCCAGTCCATAGTGGATCTAACATAATAGTGAGAGTCCAGTCCATAGTGGATCTAACATAATAGTGTGAGAGTCCAGTCCATAGTGGATCTAACATAATAGTGTGAGGGTCCAGTCCATAGTGGATCTAACATAATAGTGTGAGGGTCCAGTCCATAGTGGATCTAACATAATAGTGAGAGTCCAGTCCATAGTGGATCTAACATAATAGTGTGAGAGTCCAGTCCATAGTGGATCTAACATAATAGTGAGAGTCCAGTCCATAGTGGATCTAACATAATAGTTTGAGGGTCCAGTCCATAGTGGATCTAACATAATAGTGTTAGAGTCCAGTCCATAGTGGATCTAACATAATAGTGTGAGAGTCCAGTCCATAGTGGATCTAACATAATAGTGTGAGAGTCCAGTCCATAGTGGATCTAACATAATAGTGCGAGAGTCCAGTCCATAGTGGATCTAACATAATAGTGTGAGAGTCCAGTCCAAAGTGGGGCCAACTGTAATCTTTTAATCCTCGAAAATAATACGTTACAGTAATCGAGACGTAACGAACGGAGCCTATCCAGCTGCACTCGGGCGGAAGGCAGGGTTCACCCTGGACAAGTCGCTAGCTCATAAACTGTCACACAGAAAACATATTTGAAGCCAGCAAAGCCAAGCATCAGTTTGTTAGGTATTTACATTATTAAAAGTGATATTGTTCGTTTACTACTCTGAGAAACAGCATTTTCCAAACTGATATTAAACTGTCGAGGACACTGCTTCTTATAAAGTAAAATTTGAAAGACAATAAACTGTACATTATTGTGTTACATGGATGTTTACATTGCTACTTTAAAGACACGCAAGTAAGCTTTTTGTTATATTTGCTTGAAACAGTGGATGTCCCTGCACTATTCTTTGAACTTAAAAATATTAGTTTGTAGTAATAAGTATCATTAGAACATTTGAGCAGTCTTTTTTATTTATTAATTAAAAAACATTTCCAACTTTCAACCCTATTAAGTTTAAACTGGACTGGTTTTACTGCACCTGTCACAACATCATCTACAAACACGGCACACACCAAGCTGGTTAGGGGGTTGGCACACGTTATTTCAAGAAAACACTTTTTAAAGTAACCCCCAAAAAGTCATCAACATACTATCGTCCCACTTGAAATGAGTATGCACACACAGTGAGTATAATGTAGGACACTTGCAGTCATGTTTATGCTCTTTGATAAACAGCTCTTGCCTTGAATCTGTACTACTACTACTAGATAAGATTTAGGCGTACAACTGACACTATTATCTGTTCCCATATTGCAGAAAGTGGGCCTGCTGCGGGAAGAGATCACATTGTTTAAAGGCCTACTGAAAGCCACTACTACCGACCACGCAGTCTGATAGTTTATATATCAATGATGAAATCTTAACATTGCAACACATGCCAATACGGCCGGGTTAACTTATAAAGTGCAATTTTAAATTTCCCGCGAAACTTCCGGTTGAAAACGTCTCGGTATGATGACGTTTGCGCGTGACGTCAATCGTTGAAACGGAAGTATTCGGACCCCTTTGAATCCAATACAAAAAGCTCTGTTTTCATCTCAAAATTCCACAGTAGTCTGGACATCTGTGTTGGTGAATCTTTTGCAATTTGTTTAATGAACAATGGAGACTGCAAAGAAGAAAGTTGTAGGTGGGATCGGTGTATTAGCGGCCGGCTGCAGCAACACAACCAGGAGGAGTTTGAGATGGATAGCAGACGCGCTAGCCGCCGACCTCACCTTGACTTCCTTCCTCTGTCTCCGGGCCGCCGACCTCACGGATGATCGGGTGAAGTCCTTCGTCGCTCCGTCGATCGCTGGAACGCAGGTGAGCATGGGTGTTGATGAGCAGATGAGGGTTGGCTGGCGTAGGTGGATAGCTGATGTTTTTAGCATAGCTCTGTGAGGTCCCGTTGCTAAGTTAGCTTCAATGGCGTCGTTAGCAACAGCATTGTTAAGCTTCGCCAGCCTGGAAAGCATTAACCGTGTAGTTACATGTCTATGGTTTAATAGTATTGTTGATTTCCTGTCTATCCTTCCAGTCAGGGGTTTATTTCTTTTGTTTCTATCTGCATTTAAGCACGATGCTATCACGTTAGCTCCGTAGCTAAAGAGCTTCGCCGATGTATTGTCGTGGAGATAAAAGTCACTGTGAATGTCCATTTCACGTTCTCGACTCTCATTTTCAAGAGGATATAGTATCCGAGGTGGTTTAAAATACAAATCTGTGATCCACAATAGAAATAGGAGAAAGTGTGGAATCCAATGAACCCTTGTACCTAAGTTACGGTCAGAGCGAAAAAAGATACGTCCTGCACTGCACGCTAGTCCTTCACTCTCACGTTCCACATCCACGAATCTTTCATCCTCGCTCAAATTAATGGGGTAATCGTCGCTTTGTCTGTCCGAATTGCTCTCGCTGCTGGTGTAAACAATGGGGAAATGTGAGGAGCCCTTCAACCTGCGACGTCACGCTACTTCCGGTGCAGGCAAGGCTTTTTTATCAGCGACCAAAAGTTGCGAACTTTATCGTCGATGTTCTCTACTAAATCCTTTCAGCAAAAATATGGCAATATCGCGAAATGATCAAGTATGACACATGGAATGGATCTGCTATCCCCGTTTAAATAAGAAAAATTCATTTCAGTAGGCCTTTAAAGCACAGTGCATGTGTAATAAAATGTGAAATCATTTGCTGTGAATGTTTTGTGTCTCTGCTATGTGTGTGCAGTCTGTCCCTCCGGCCACTGGGGCCCCGATTGTCTCAACTCCTGCAACTGTCACAACGGCGCTCAGTGCAGCGCCTATGATGGAGAGTGCCGATGCAGCCCTGGCTGGAATGGACTCTACTGCACTCAGCGTGAGGGTTGACCATTTTACCAACATACTGTAGTGTCACCTACAGGCAGTCTGACTCAACTGCAGAATGGACAGCATGGAGAGTGGTTTCTAACAAACATCTGGGCAACTGCTGCATGCAAATCTGTCATTTAGATTTGATTTGAAGGCCACATAAAAATGAATAACAGGTTGCCTTCGATGCAGACGTTCCCCCCGAAGTTGTTATTTCATTCGTATCATAGGTCATCTAGTTTGGAACTACGTTTGTAATTTGCACACAGGTTTAATTCTTTAATTGTGTGAATGCTCCAAAGCATTCACCAAAATGCATCTATTTATTATTATTCAACAACTTCAACTTCTTCTCCTTCTCCAGATTTTGGCGCGCTCTACCTTCCACATTTTTCACCCGATTCAAAACGTTCCAACTTCAAACTGTTCAGCCTATTCAGGAGTCGCGGGTTTTCACTTGTCAAATTCCAAAAATTCCCAGATTCCCTAGAATTCCAGGTTTACCGGGACATTTTTCCCCATTCAAAATGAATTGGCCATTTTTCAAACTTCTACCATTTCGAAATTTTTCAACCGATTCAAACCATTCCACCTTCAACACATTCCACCATACTGGGCATTCAAACTATCTTTTTTCTAAGTTCAAAAAAATTCCAGTAATTCCCAGAATTACTGTTTTTTTCAAACCCTTTTTTGACCTTTTTTTCTGGAGACTACCTTTTCCACATTTTTCAACCATTTCACTGTCCAAACATTCCTCTTAATCAGGACAAAAAACAAAGTTGTTTTTGGAACTGGAAAAATTAATTTTTTTTCCAAAATTCCAGGAATTCCGTTATACCATTTCTCAATTCAAAATGTTACTACTTCAACATTTCTCGACCGATTAAAAAAATTCTAACACCAACCATTTTCACTCATTCAGAACATTACTTTTTTTTTTTACCATTTTCCAAAAAAGTCCCGCTTTTCCAGAAATTCCCAAATTTCCATCTATTCATCTTCTTCCGCTTATCCGAGGTGGGATCGCGGGGGCAGCAGCCTAAGCAGGGAAGCCCAGACTTCCCTCTCCCCAGCCACTTCGTCCAGCTCCTCCCGGGAGATCCCGAGGCGTTCCAGGCCAGTTGGGAGACATAGTCTTCCCAACGTGTCCTGGGTCTTCCCCGTGGCCTCCTACCGGTCGGATGTGTCCTAAACACCTCCCTAGGGAGGCGTTCGGGTGGCATCCTGAGCAGATGCCCAAACCACCTCATCTGGCTCCTCTCCATGCGGAGGAGCAGCGGCTTTACTTTGAGCTCCTCCCGGATGACAGAGCTTCTCACCCTATCTCTAAGGGAGAACCCCGTCACCCGGCAGAGGAAACTCATTTGGGCCGCTTGTACCCGTGATCTTGTCCTTTCGGTCATAACCCAAAGCTCATGACCATAGGTGAGGATGGGAACGTAGATCGACCGGTAAATTGAGAGCTTTGCTTTCCAGCTCAGCTCCTTCTTCACCACAACTAATCGATACAGCGTCCGCATTACTGAAGACGCCGCACCGATCCACCTGTCCATCTCACGATCCACTCTTTCCTCACTCGTGAACAAGACACCGAGGTACTTGACCTCCTCCACTTGGGCAAGATCTCTTCCTCAACCCGGAGATGGCACTCCACCCTTTTCCGGGCGAGAACCATGGACTCGGACTCGGAGGTGCTGATTCTCATCCCAGTCGCTTCACACTCTGCTGCGAACCGATCCAGTGAGAGCTGAAGATCTTGGCCAGATGAAGCCATCAGGACCACATCATCTGCAAAAAGCAGAGACCTAATCCTGCAGCCACCAAACCAGATCCCCTCAACGCCCTGACTGCGCCTAGAAATTCTGTCCATAAAAGTTATGAACAGAATCGCTGACAAAGGGCCAAATTTCCATGAAATTCCAATTGAAATGAATGGGACATTTTTCAAAGCATTTCAGTTCAACTTCAACATTGGAGCATCCATCCATCCATCCATCCATCTTCTTCCGCTTATCGGAGGTCGGGTCGCGGGGCAGCAGCCTAAGCAGGGAAGCCCAGACTTTCCTCTCCCCAGCCACTTCGTCCAGCTCCTCCCGGGGGATCCTGAGGCGTTCCCAGGCCAGCCGGGAGACATAGTCTTCCCAACATGTCCTGGGTCTTCCCCGTGGCCTCCTACCGGTCGGACGTGCCCTAAACACTTCCCTAGGGAGGCGTTTGGGTGGCATCCTGACCAGATGCCCGAACTACCTCATCTGGCTCCTCTCCATGTGGAGGAGCAGCGGCTTCACTTTGAGCTCCTCCCGGATGACAGAGCTTCTCACCCTATCTCTAAGGGAGAGCCCCTCCACCCGGCAGAGGAAACTCATTTCGGCCGCTTGTACCCGTGATCTTGTCCTTTCGGTCATAACCCAAAGCTCATGACCATAGGTGAGGATGGGAACGTAGATCGACCGGTAAATTGAGAGCTTTGCTTTCCAGCTCAGCTCCTTTTTCACCACAACTAATCGATACAGCGTCCGCATTACTGAAGACGCCGCACCGATCCACCTGTCCATCTCACGATTCAGTCTTTTCTCACTCGTGAACAAGACTCTGAGGTACTTGACCTCCTCCACTTGGGGCAAGATCTCCTCCTCAACCCGGAGATGGCACTCCACCCTTTTCCGGGCGAGAACCATGGACTCGGACTTGGCGGTGCTGATTCCCATCCCAGTCGCTTCACACTCGGCTGCGAACCGATCTAGTGAGAGCTGAAGATCCTGGCCAGATGAAGCCATCAGGACCACATCATCTGACATTTTTCAAAGCATTTCAGTTGAACTTCAGCATTGGAGCATTCACACCCAATTCCTTCAGGAATTGCCTCACCTAGTTCTAATTATTTTGCTGCCACCTCATTCAAGATATTAGAACTGGTATTTTATTTTATTAACATATCTTTGCTATACAAACACCTCGGAGGCATCCTTCTTTTCACACAATTCCTGCTGACCCCTATTGTGCATGCTGCACAGAACATGCAATGCTATCGATTTTGTTGCTCCCTTGCAAAACGACCTTGGCTCCCTACATCGTCTTTCTGTCTCGCTGCTCCAACTATTGCCAACATGTCTGTCCCAGGCTGTCCCTCAGGTTTCTACGGCCGAGACTGTTCCGAAGTGTGCCGCTGCCAGAACGGCGGCGAGTGCGATCACATCACCGGCTTGTGTGCGTGTCGAACCGGCTTCATCGGGACGAGCTGCGAGCAGAGTTGAGTAGGCCCGCCACGTTTCAGCTTTGTGCAAAAATGACACGGTGGATAAGCTAGTGAGGCGTAGCTATAAATAATTTTTATGCACCCGCTCTCTAAGTGCTTAAATTTTGAAGCAACGCACCTGTCTTGCCTCTTGGTGAGGGCGATCGCATTTTTCTCCGTTCCCTCCTTCCCTGCTTGCTTTCTGTGTCCTTGTCTTTGTCTGAACTTTTTTGAAGCCTCTTTTCTTGCGCTGTCCTCAAATCTAAACATCAAATATGAATATGATCAGCTGGACTCTCGACGCAATTGACACAGTCTTTTCGACAAGGAAAAGAGGTTCTGGGGAGCCTGGCTGCCCTGATAGAACCATTGCTGCGGGGTACGTGAGAGATTCCTGGGATAAATGGAGACTCATGTGCCTCTCAGTCCTTTCCATCGAGGACGTGGAAGACATCTACCTATTTGGAACCGTGATCGCGGGGCACCTGCTGATTGGGCTGGGCATTGCTCTGCTGTATCATCAAATTCGGAAGACGATGGCAGCCACTCAAGGAGCCCAACGGCTGTTCAACGCAATGGAAGGATTGGGTCGGGCTGCGGGAACACAGACTGGAGCGATTTCTGAGTTGAATCGCAAAATGGATCTCATCTTGGAGAAGTTTGCTGAGAAGGAATAATTAAATTGAATTTGAGAGATCCAGCACGGACACAGAGCAGGCAAGTCATTGTTTGGACTGCTCGAAGAAAAACAACATCTTAATCTACGATTTGACTCCCTCGAATGGCCTTGATGCAATCGGGAACAGGCTGTTCTGAAGAACTCCCCCCGAGGACTCCTCAAAGATGGACGCTTTTGACCTTCTTTTTTTTCAACAACACCTGGCGTCGAACTTTGAGATCGGTCCAGTCCACAAAAACATTTCAACATCTCACCCAAGTTAATTGGGCATACATGCACGCACACGCCCCTCTCCAAATCAACGCCTTCACCACTGCTTAATTCCTCCGGGGTGGTGGGGGCTGAGTAGCGCTTTATAGCGGCAGCCGGCCTCCAGGGTCCCAACTCCCCCCCTCTGCTGCGAGTTCTTGTGATTACATGTACCATGTTTATGTGTGCCATGCTATGTGAGGTTTTTTTCCTCGGACTCTGTCTGGACCCCTCCTGAGGGTCCAGCCTTAGACTGATATTTTTTTTACTCTTCCCCCTTTCCCATTGTCACCTTTTTCCCACCTTTTTAAGGAGCGCTGTAAGTGGCTGTTCCGTTGGCGGTCCCGTCTTGTCCCCTTGTAACGTATGTCTGCTCTTAGCGGGATTGTGCCGAAAATGTCATTTCAATTCTTATGTGTCTTGTACATGTTAAGAATGGACAACAATAAAGCTGCTGTCTGTCTCCCATGCAGAGTGTCCTGCTGGTACTTTTGGATATGGCTGTCAGCAGCTGTGTGAGTGCCTGAACAATGCTACCTGTGACTATGTAACTGGAACATGCTACTGCAGCCTGGGATATAAAGGCATCCGTTGTGACCAAGGTGAACTGATGACTGAGATGTGATTATCACCACAAACATACTTCTCACCGTCAGCCACTGTCTTCTTCAGCTTCGCTCATGATGGAGGAGCTGAACCCCTACACCAAGATTAGCCCGGCTCGAGGCTCGGAAAGACAGTCTGCAGGCGCCGTTATGGGAATCATCTTCCTCCTCCTCATCCTCATGGCCCTGCTCAGCCTGTTTGTGTGGTACAGACAGAGGCAGAGGGAAAAGGGACACGAGATCCAGCCAAGTGTGTCGTACACACAAGCAATGCAGATGACCAACACTGACTACTCCCTCTCTGGTGAGAACTCTTGCAATTTTTCAGGCTATCTCTTGACATTTTAGGACACTGTCTGTGAGGTATTCATTTAATCAGTAGTGGGCCATCAGGGCCAGCAAGGCCTTCTCTGCTTTTGATTGATTGATTGAAACTTTTATTAGTAGATTGCACAGTACAGTACATATTTTGTACAACTGACCACTAAATGGTAACACCCCAATAAGTTTTTCAACTTGTTTAAGTCGGGGTCCACTTAAATTGATTCATGATACAGTTATATACTATCATCATAACACAGTCATCACACAAGATAATCATCAGAGTATATTCATTGAATTATTTACATTATTTACAATCCGGAGGGTGGGATGAGGAGGGTTTGGTTGATAGCAACAATTTCATCATCAGAGAAATGGACATTGAAACGGTGTAGGTCTGACTTGGTTGGATATGTACAGCAAGTAGTGGACATAGAGAGAGAGATCAGAAAGCATAAGAATAAGTATCTACATTTGATTATTTACAGTCCGGGGAGGTGGGATGTGGAAGGGAGGGTGTTAGTTTAGGGTTGAAATTGCCTGGAGGTGTTCTTTTAGTGCGGTTTTGAAGGAGGATAGAGCTGCCCTTTCTTTTACACCTGTTGGGAGTGCATTCCATATTGATGTGGCATAGAAGGACAATGAGTTGAGACCTTTGTTAGATCGGAATCTGGGTTTAACGTGGTTAGTGGAGCTCCCCCTGGTGTTGTGGTTATGGCGGTCATTTACGTTAAAGAAGTAGTTTGACATGTACTTCGGTATCAGGGAGGTGTAGCGAATTTTGCTGGCTTAACATAACCAGAAATCATGATCATAATCAAAGATCAAATTATGTTTTAATTTACTATCCCTAAATATCTAAAAGTATTTATATTCTCTTCATGTCATATTATGCGCCTTCCAGCTTTTGTTTTTAGGTTAGAGTTTTTATCAAATCAGAATTCAGCTAGTTTATGTTGCCGTGCTGTACCAAATCTACCCGGGGCCTTCAGAATCAACAATGCAGGCGTCTATGCACTTTAAGTGAACGGGCACATACAGTTGATAGATAATTGCAATAACAATCAGATCACGAGTTGTTGTCAGTAAGACCTTCTAGTTGGCCTCACGTTGAACTCGTCCTGTGATTGGATACTCACCGGGACCGTTAGCGGATGAATTTGAGAACACAAAGAGTTGAGAAACAGTTGAGATAGCCAATCAGATCACAAGTTGTTGACAGTAGCCTATCTAGGTAGCCTGATGTTAACGAGACTGTGATTGGATACACACTTCCTGCTTCCTGCTAAGTTGAAACTTAGCAGAAAGTGTTGACCCACAAAGAAGGAGAACAAAACGTTGATTAGGTGGCAGATATATATATTTGCAAGGCCATTTTCAAGAAGGATATTTAAAGAGAAACGACATCTTGTGAGACGATGTCGGCGATAAAATGGGGAAACGCCGGCCATTTCCACTCGAATCGACGAGGGCTACCACTGGCTTATACGGCGTCCAATGGGTGCTACAAATTGTGAGTTCAAATATTTTATTTCTTAATTTTTTCACATTTAATATGTTTTTTGCGATTTTAATTTTGACAGTACCACATAAGATATGTTTTAAGTACGGATGCGGGTTTATTGGTTTTTAAATGCGCCAGAAAATAACCCGTTTTGTACAATGTCCAGTAGTGCGTGAATGTGTTTCTGTGTAGTATTTCTCCAGCAGTGGTCATGTGGTGACATAAATGATGGTATTTTGAGAGGTAATTATTGAAGTCGGACATCACTGAAGGCCTAGGTGGGAAACACACGGCCCTCCACTGCATTTAATAACATGTGCGGTATTGTGCTTGTAGTTGCAATGGTATACAAGTTTGAGAGCTGTTTTTAGTACGATTTTGTGTATTACTTACAGAAATATTTGTTTTGGCATAAGCCAGGGGTGTCCAAAGTGCGGCCCGGGGACCATTTGCGGCCCGCAGCTAATTGTTTACCGGCCCGCCACACATTCTGGAAATGCTATTGCAAAAACAAAAAAAACATAAAAATCGAACTAGAAAAAGTTGCAATGTTGACACAAAGCTGCCATGCAGGCTGTTTTTTTTCTTTTGTCTATCTTTCTTTTTCTTTTTTTGCCATTGCCCAAAAAAAAAATCAATGTTATAATGAATTATTGACCTATTCAAGGTTCCAATTATTTAAAATATTTCACTTTAAAATGTTTTATGTGGAAAATATTGCATATATTGTGTGGTTGCCGTATACAAATATCAACGTTTTCTTTGACAAAATAGCATAAAACAAACAAAATAATAGTTCAAACGTAAAATGGACAGATATATCTGAAGTTGGTCTTGTAACTTAAGTGTTGAAAGTAAAAAGAAACTAATAAAAATGTATTACTTTATGAGTGGGGCACATTTTGGATCCCTAATATATTTAATGGGATTTTATTCATCTTTTCACTGTGATTACTCAAAAATAATAATAAATTGAAATCAATGGTGTCCTGCATTATTGATCTTTTTAAGGCTCTAATTACTTCACATCAAACATTGCTTTCTGAATGTTTTGGGCAGTGGGGGAAATACTGCATATTTCAGTTTTATTATAAAAAACAAAGTTGTCTTTGACAGGAAAGGCTTTTTTTTTTAACTTAATATCAACCTGAAGTTGATATACTGTAGAGATTTACTGTAAGCGTTAAATAAATTAAAAAATAATAATTTAACTTGTTTTTAACAAATTTTAACATTTTAATAATTAAGACCCTTTATGGTACCCGGGAGCCCTAAAGGTAAAAAAATTAATTAAAAAAAATTCCATATATTTTGTTATGGTTTTGAAAATGAAAAACATCAAAATGGCCCCTGCATGCTTTAATTTTCCCGTGTGCATAAGCAGTCTTAAAGGTTAAAGGGGACCTATGATGAATTTAGTCTTTTTTGACTTATAAATGTTGTAACAATGTTGGATAATCGAGTCAAACAAAAGTAACTCAGGAAATCATAAGGTTTATGCATTTTGGTGTGAGCTTGCATGCAGTTTTGGATGCCTCTGCTTGCTGGGTTGAGCAGTCTGGCTACTATGTAATGTCACAGCAAGCTGGATGCACTTATTTGGACATTAAGTAAAGCTATTAGCCATGAGTGGGAGGGCTCTGTATGAGGCCAGCTGAGTTTGAGGAAACAAAAGGCTGGTAAAAGCAGTTTATTTTTATTTAGCTCGCTATCGATCGGAGTGTGAGCAGGTAAACCAGGGGTCTCAAACACGCGGCCCCCGGGCCAATTGCGGCCTGCGAGACGTTATTTTGCTGCCCCCACCTTAATATGAAAGTTTAATGTTAGTGCGGCCCGCGAGTTTTAAATGAATGGCGCTTGACATCTTTGTGTGCGGCGCTGAAGGAATCTACCAATCACGGTGTGGTATAAACTGCCTTTAGTGTCCTCTAGAACCTGTCACAGCACCGTATTTTTCTCCATACAAACATCGTGCCGGCCCAGGCTCATGTTGTATGAGGCTTCTGCAGACACACACAAGTAATTGCAAGACAAGGAACAGCCATACAGGTCACACTGAGGGTGGTCGTATCAACAACTTTAACACTGTTACAAATATGCACCACACTGTGAACCCACACCAAACAAGAATGACGAACACATTTCGGGAGAACATCCGCACCGTAACACAACATAAACACAACAGAACAAATAAGCAGAATCCTTTGCAACTCTTCCGGGCTACAAAAACACCCCCGCTATCCCCAACCCCGCCCACCTCAGGTGGTCCCCAGATCCAGGCTAAAGACCAGAGGGGACAGAGCCTTTTCCGTTGCCGCCCCTAAGCTCTGGAACAGCCTTCCCCTCCACATTAGGTCAACCCAGACCCTGGGGGTCTTCAAAACCCTCCTTAAGACCTACCTCTTCTCGCTGGCCTTTGACCTGAGCTGAGTCCGCCCACTAGGCCACCATTTCTAATCCCCCCCCAGCCCTTTGCTTTATTTTTATTTTTCAATTTGTCGCACTTTTGTTATTATTATTTTTATTCTGCAAATGTTTACTTTTTATTCGACCCCTTTTACCGTATGGTTTTTGCGCTATCTTGTTCAGCACATTCATTGTTTATGTTCTTTGTTTGTTTTTGTTTTTTTTGAGTTTTTTTTGGTTTTTTTGCTCTATGCTTTTTTAACCTGTAAAGCACTTTGATTCAATTTAAAGGCCTACTGAAATGATTTTTTTATTTATTTGAACGGGAATAGCAGATCCATTCTATGTGTCATACTTGATCATTTCGCGATATTGCCATATTTTTGCTGAAAGGATTTAGTAGAGAAAATCGACGATAAAGTTCGCAACTTTTGCTCGCTGATAAAAAAAGCCTTGCCTGTACCGGAAGTAGCGTGACGTCACAGGAGGAAGGACAATTTTCCTTTGTTTACAATGGAGCGAGAGAGATTTGGAGCGACAAAGCGACGATTACCCCATTAATTTGAGCGAGGATGAAAGATTCGTGGATGAGGAACGTTAGAGTGAAGAACTAGAGGCAATGCAGGACGTATCTTTTTTCGCTCTGACCGTAACTTAGGTACAAGCTGGCTCATTGGATTCCACACTCTCTCCTTTTTCTATTGTGGATCACGGATTTGTATTTTAAACCACCTCGGATACTATATCCTCTTGAAAATGAGAGTCGAGCACGCGAAATGGACATTCACAGTGACTTTTATCTCCACGACAATACATCGGTGACACACTTTGCTACTGAGCTAACGTGATAGCATCGTTCTCAAATGCAGATAGAAACAAAATAAATAAACCCCTGACTGGAAGGATAGACAGAAGATCAACAATACTATTAAACCATGTACATGTAACTACACGGTTAATAATTATCAGCCTGGTAAAGATTAACAATGCTGTTGCTAACGACGCTAAGGCTAATTTAGCAACTTAGCAACCGGACCTCACAGAGCTATGATAAAAACATTAGCGCTCCACCTACGCCAGCCAGCCCTCATCTGCCCAGCTCATCAACACCCGTGCTCACCTGCATTCCAGCGATCGACGGCGCGACGGACTTCATCCGTGGGTTTGGCGGCTAGCATCGGCTAGGCGTCTGCTAAGTAAGTAGTCCTTGTTGTGTTGCTCCAGCCAGCCGCTAATACACCGATCGATCCCACCTACAACGTTCTTCTTTGCAGCCTCCATTGTTCATTAAACAAATTGCAAAAGATTCACCAACACAGATGTCCAGAATACTGTGGAATTATGAAATTAAAACAGAGCTTGTTGTATAGGATTCTCCGGGCTCCGAATACTTCCCTTGTCCTCGTGACGTCACACGCATACGTCATCATATATAGACGTTTTCAACCGTAAGTTTAGCAGGAAATTTAAAATTGCACTTTATAAGTTAACCCGGCCGTATTGGCATGTGTTGCAATGTTAAGATTTCATCATTGATATACAAACTATCAGACTGCGTGGTCGGTAGTAGTGGCTTTCAGTAGGCCTTTAAGATTTCATCATTGATATATAAACTATCAGACTGCGTGGTCGGTAGTAGTGGCTTTCAGTAGGCCTTTAAAAGTTGTTGAAAATGTGCTATATAAATAAAGTTGACTTGACTTGACTTGACTACCTTGAATGTTGTCTAATGTTGGGACAGCGATTGCATACACAAACGCTTCCATGGCTGAGTTGCTGTTTAACCCCTCAGAGTGTGGCAGCACCGTGGCCATAAAGACGGGTACAGCTGACATCAACCAGAACCCGAGCAGCAGCAGCAGCAGCACTGGCCAGTGCTTCTCCAACCCCAGCTACCACACCGTGGCCCAGTGCAATGTGGTGTCCACCATCTCCAGCAACCTGGACGCCACACTGACCCTCAAAGTACGCTCCGCACTTTACACACGTTGTTCAGTCAAGTGCTGTGAAATAAAGCAATCCTTCCGCTGTCCCCCTTGCAGTCAAGCACCCTGAAGAGCCGAAACGGTTCTGACTGGAGAGCCTTCTGCAACCTCAATGATCTCGGTCAGTTTTTCCTCTCTCATTCCTCATCCATCATGACTTTGTGACGGCGCCCCAAGGGCATGAGGCGTGCGTGTCTTTAGCGGGAATCCATGCTGTGAATGAAGATGAACCGCAGACTCCTTGTTAGACCGAACCTTTGCTCTCCGTTTCATTTGATATGCGTCTTAGAAGGAGAGCGGTGCGGTTCTGAGAAGAACAGGGGTCAGTGCGACTTCGTTAGTACGCCTTCTTCTCACCCGGTGTTAAATTCTCAAGTGTCGGTTTATGCCAGGTCAGCTACGGCCCTCTTGGTGGGAAAAAAAACTGTTGAAGTAGTTTACCGTCCACATGAGAGTAATCACGCTAGTTATGATATATTAAATATACAAATCATACTACTCTCCATACTCTCATTTAAGTGGTCAAGTAAAATTGTATTGCAGGTATGAATATATAGTTTTTATATGCTGCAATGCAGAACACCTTAAATCTACCAAACAGTTGCTGTTACTTTTACAGGAGTCATGTTCTTGTTGAAGCACTCAGCACACATAATAGTGATAGCAGCTCACTTTGCAACAACACACTTTGATGAAGCGTGGAAGTCGTGGGAAACTGCATTGGAGTTTTTTTTCAAATGGCATTATGTGCTTCCAGTTGCCTAAAAATGTGTTTGGAGCGATAAAAGCTTTTTTCAAAGATAACTCTTGAACCAAAGATGCCAGTTGGCTAAATTTAACTGTACCAAGGCAGGCCTCGAGATTAAACTTTTTAAGGTCAAGGCAAGTGTTGCCTTAAAGGCCTACTGAAATGAAATTGTTTTATTTAAACGGAGATAGCAGATCCATTCTATGTGTCATACTTGATCATTTCGCGATATTGCCATATTTTTGCTGAAAGGATTTAGTAGAGAACATTGACGATAAAGTTCGCAACTTTTGGTCGCTGATAAAAAAAAGCCTTGCCCGTACCGGAAGTAGCGTGACGTCACAAGCTGGAGTGCTGCTCACATTTCCCTTTTGTTTACACCAGCAGCGAGAGAGATTCGGACCGAGAAAGCGACGATTACCCCATTAATTTGAGCAAGGATGAAAGATTCGTGGATGAGGAAAGTGAGAGTGAAGGACTAGAGTGCAGTGCAGGATGTATTTTTTTTCGCTCTGACCGTAACTTAGGTACAAGGGTTCATTGGATTCCAAACTTTCTCCTTTTTCTATTGTGGATCACGGATTTGTATTTTAAACCACCTCGGATACTATATCCTCTTGAAAATGAGAGTCGAGAATGCGAAATGGACATTCACAGTGACTTTTATCTCCACGACAATAGATCGGCGAAGCACTTTAGCTACGGAGCTAACGTGATAGCATCGGGCTTAACTGCAGATAGAAAAAAAAGAAATAAACCCCTGACTGGAAGGATAGACAGAAAATCAACAAGAGCTATGATAAAAATATTAGCGCTCCACCTACGCCAGCCAGCCCTCATCTGCTCATCAACACCCGTGCTCACCTGCGTTCCAGCGATCGACGGAAGGACGAAGGACTTCACCCGATCATCCGTGCAGTCGGCGGTGTATTGGATTCAAAGGTGCACCAATACTTCCGTTTAAATAGTGACGTCACGCGCATAGATCATCATACATAGACGTTTTCAACCAGAAGTTTCGCGGGAAATTTAAAATTGCACTTTATAAGTTAACCCGGCCGTATTGGCATGTGTTGCAATGTTAAGATTTCATCATTGATATATAAACTATCAGACTGCGTGGTCGGTAGTAGTGGCTTTCAGTAGGCCTTTAAAGGAGGGCTCATATTTTAGGGCACCAAGGCAAGTTAAAATTGCACTAAGGCAAACATAATTTTCTTTCGAGGCAGGGGCTCCAAAAAATGCATGCATGCATGCATGCATGCATGCATGCATATATATATATATATATATATATATATATATATATATATATATATATATATATATATATATATATATATATATATATATATATATATATATATATATATATATATATATATATATATATATATTAGGGGTGTAATTGTATTGAACCGTTTCGGTACGGGGGTTCCGGTTTGGTTCGGAGGTGTACCGAACGAGTTTCCACAAGGACATATTAAGTAGCGTAACGCAAGTTGTGTAAACAATGCACACCGAGGCACAACACACGGCATGCTAGCAGCTAACGGGCTACGATAGACTGACCATACGTCCTCTTTTCACCGGACGTGTCCTCTTTAGCGGAGCTGTCAGGGCGGAGTTTCTTAAATGCCTCAAATGTCCGGCATTTTGAGTTAGGGTTGCGTGTATTTTCAATGTACGTTCAGGGTTAAGAAGGGGTTAAAAACAATACAAATTGTGCGCGCAGCAGCATTGGTGAGGGAGGGGCAGAGACCGAGAGAGTTATGATAAACGTGCATGCGTCGCCAGGCTCTGCTTTTTATCCATAGATTTATCACATTTAATTTTTTATTATCTATAGCAGGAGTGTCAAAAGTGTGCCCCGGAGGCCATTTGCGGCCCGCAGCTAATGTTTTAAAGGCCCACGGCACATTCTAAAAATACTATTAAATAAACAAAAACATAACAAAAGTGAAATAAAAAAGCTTAAAGGTGAAATGTAATTTAGAAAAAGTTGCAATGTTGACTAATAAAACAAAGCTGTTTTTTTTTTCTTTCAAACTGTCATTGCTCAAAACATAATATTGAATCAAAATCAATGTTATTATGAATTTTTGACCTATCCAAGGTTCCCATTACTTCACATCAAATATTTCACTAAGAAAAATATTTTTGGTGGAAGATTTTGCAAATTTGGTATATAATTAACCCAAAAATGTATATTTTGTTGTTATATATATATATATATATATATATGTATATATATATATATATATATATATATATATATATATATATATATATATATATATATATGTTATGTTATATATATACACTACCGTTCAAAAGTTTGGGGTCACATTGAAATGTCCTTATTTTTGTAGGAAAAGCACTGTACTTTTCAATGAAGATAACTTTAAACTAGTCTTAACTTTAAAGAAATACACTCTATACATTGCTAATGTGGTAAATGACTATTCTAGCTGCAAATGTCTGGTTTTTGGTGCAATATCTACATAGGTGTATAGAGGCCCATTTCCAGCAACTATCACTCCAGTGTTCTAATGGTACAATGTGTTTGCTCATTGGCTCAGAAGGCTAATTGATGATTAGAAAACCCTTGTGCAATCATGTTCACACATCTGAAAACAGTTTAGCTCGTTACAGAAGCTACAAAACTGACCTTCCTTTGAGCAGATTGAGTTTCTGGAGCATCACATTTGTGGGGTCAATTAAACGCTCAAAATGGCCAGAAAAAGAGAACTTTCATCTGAAACTCGACAGTCTATTCTTGTTCTTAGAAATGAAGGCTATTCCACAAAATTGTTTGGGTGACCCCAAACTTTTGAACGGTAGTGTATATGTATATATCCCATCCATCCATTTTCTACCGCTTGTCCCGTTCGGGGTCGCGGGGGGTTCTGGAGCCTATCTCAGCTACATTCGGGCGGAAGGTGGGGTACAACCTGGACAAGTTGCCACCTCATCGCAGTGCTATATGTATATATACATATATATATATATATATATATATATATATATATATATATATATATATATATATATATATATATATATATATATATATATATATATATATATATATATATATATATATATATATACTGTTTTTTGTATTCATTATTAATATAAACTTGTCAGCTTTTTGTAATTTCATGATGCCTTTATCTCTATTTTCACATTTTGATAGAGGGAGTTTTTTTAAATATTTTTTTTATTTTATTTTTTAAGTTATGTACATTTATATGTAGATGATATATCAGGACAGATCCATTAAGAGTTTGACAATGCCAAGCCACGTGTTACAACAACGTGGCTTCATAGTAAAAGAGTGCGGGTACTAGACTGGCCTGCCTGTAGTCCAGACCTGTCTCCCATTGAAAATGTGTGGCGCATTATGAAGCCTAAAATACCACAACGGAGACCCCCGGACTGTTGAACAACTTAAGCTGTACATCAAGCAAGAATGGGAAAAAATTCCACCTGAAAAGCTTCAAAAATGTGTCTCCTCAGTTCCCAAACGTTTACTGAGTGTTGTTAAAAGGAAAGGCCATGTAACACAGTGGTAAAAAAGCCCCTGTGCCATGATTATTTGCAAAAAAATGTTTTACATTAAGTATCTTGTCTTTGCAGTCTATTCATTTGAATATAAGTTGAAAAGGATTTGCAAATCATTGTATTCTGTTTTTATTAACGAATTTCACAACTTGCCAACTTCACTGCTTTTGGGTTTTGTAGAAAGTACTGAGTCTGGTGGCCTCTTCACAATGTTTATCACATATCCCATCTTCGACTCTGCTGACTGGATGACAACATGGACAAACAGTAGCTGTCAAATGAAACATTGAGTGTCTTCTTACTGATCGAGGGAATTATGCAACATCTGACGTTCTTGTCTTGACATTTTGCAACAGATGTTCAACAGGGGGAGACACAGGCTCCGAGAGGCTCCAGAAAAGGTAAATCATTCATTTGAGTAGCAGTGTGCTTGTGTATGTTCGTGTGTGTTCATGTGTGTGTGCAGGCCTGGCCCTAACCAATCTGGCGCCCTAGGCAAGATTTTAGGTGCCCCCCCCCCCCCCCTCCCCCACGTCGGCAGTGAAGTGTATATACTCACAAGAAACCGAATAGCTTTGTCTTTGACCTTTTTTTTTACTTAAAGAAAGCAAATTAACATATTATATGAGAATGTTATGTTATGATTATCTTTAACCGAATCACAGCAGTGCTCAAATTAAAAAACAGCATTCCCTCTCATGTGATATAGCTTAATTAACATTAATGATGTGCACTTTAACAACTAGGCTTACAACTATACCTAATATATAAAGGGGTGGAAAAGGGACTATTACCTGCAGGGCAAACATTAGCTAACCAGAAGGCAATAACCATGTAAACAAAAAACACCTGCTTAAAAGATCTAATACAAATGTCACTGAGGAATGTAAGGTGGGAGTACTGTAATTACCTAACGTTACATTATTATTTTCCATAACAATTTAGCCCCCTCCACAATATTAACTCGACGTTAAAACAGAACTAGCTATTTATTGATTAGCAATTGCCGAATCATGTAACATTAGCTTAATGCTAAAAAGCCAGGTTACTATGACATTCTGTAACAGACAAATAATTCCATGTAGGTTAACGTTACCTACCTGCTACCTCTGTCTTTTTCTCGTTTCTCCTCCTCTTCTCTTTTTTCTTCACTGGGCACCTGACAGTTTTGGCCGTTTTGACATCTTGTGTTGATTTTTTGATGTGGTAAGAGTCATGATACGGGAAGGGAGGGGGCGCACCGTGCGGGGGGATGGGAGGGGGCGCACCATGCGGGGGGATGGGGGGGGCGTAATGTTGTAACAAATAATATTTCCATTAAATAGGCTTTACTTTGCATTTTAATTAACGTGGGATTATTTTTTGTATTTAGAAATAATAATACCAACTTTTTTTTTTTTTTTTTTACTCCAACATTTGTGTCACTGGCGTGGCGCCCCCTGATGGACGGCGCCCTTAGCATTTGCCTATACGGCCTATGCCACGGGCCGGCCCTGTGTTTGTGTGTGTGTGTGTGTGTGTGTGTGTGTGTGTGTGTGTGTGTGTGTGTGTGTGTGTGTGTGTGTGTGTGTGTGTGTGTGTGTGTGTGTGTGTGTGTGTGTGTGTGTGTGTGTGTGTGTGTGTGTGTGTGTGTGTGTGTGTGCTATCCCAACATTAATAATTAAAATCCGTCCTTCAATCCCTTTCACCAAATGGTTTCCAACGCCACTTGAGTGTGACCCCAACTCCAATATCTATCCTCCATGATTTATGTGGAAAAGTCTTTGAACAAGATCATGATGAGCTGAGTTTAGTTCCGATGGTAATTGCCCTCAGTGGCTCCACGCTCCATTCATCACCGGGTCTCCCGTACGGTGCAGTCGCCGGTGAATGTGAGAGACCAAAGGGTGTGAAGAGTCTGAAGAAAGCTCGCTGTGGTCTATAATGAGGCCTCTTAGACTGACTGATGAGACTGTTATGGAAGATATTAGCCCTCTGCTGTCTCCCCTTTGTGCTCAAATTACTTTTTAACGTCGTTATCGAGCAAAAGAAGTGTAACTTTTTGACTCTTCTGCCCTGCACTGCTGCTCCACGGGTCACCACCGCTCCATCCTTACTGTCCCTAAATGTGCTGGTCTCAGATTACATCAAGGGATCCATGAACAGTCCCTGTTCCCTGAACACGGAGAATCCCTACGCCACCATCAGGGATCCCCCCGGGTTGGTGTGCAAGCACACAGAGAGCAGCTACGTGGAGATGAAATCCCCCTCCCACCGCGAGGTGCCCTTTGGAGGCACCGCCACCCTTCTAGGCGGTGCCACCAGGAACATCTATGATGTCGGTGAGTGTGTTGTGTTTCCCTGAACGTGAAGTCTTTCCGGTAATAATCCTCAATTGTGTTTTCTACAGTACTCAATGAAATACTTTCTAAAAAACCTAAAATAAAGCCAGAAATCTTGGGGTTATTTTAGATTCTGATTTACATTTCGACAGTCACATCAAATCAGTAACAAAATCGGCCTACTATCACCTCAAAAATGTAACAAGACTTAGAGGGCTCATGTCAGCTCAAGACTTAGAAAAACTTGTACATTCCTTTATTACCAGTAGGCTAGACTATTGTAATGGTCTCCTTGCAGGTCTTCCCAAAAAAACTGTCAGGCAGCTACAGCTTGTTCAGAACGCTGCTGCTAGAGTTCTAACAAAGACCAAAAAATGTGAGCCCATTACACCAATTCTTAAAGGCCTACTGAAAAGAATTTTTTTTATTTAAACGGGGATAGCAGATCTATTCTATGTATCATACTTGATCATTTCGCGATATTGCCATATTTTTGCTGAAAGGATTTAGTATAGAACAACGACGATAAAGTTCGCAACTTTTGATCTCTGATAAAAAAAAGCCTTGCCCCTACCGGAAGTAGCGTGACGTCACAGGAGGAAGGGCTGCTCACATTTTCCTATTGTTTTCAATGCAGCGAGAGAGATTCGGACCGAGAAAGCGACGATTACCCCATTAATTTGAGCCAGGATGAAAGATTTGTAGATGAGGAATGTGAGAGTGAAGGACTAGCGTGCAGTGCAGGATGTATCTTTTTTCGCTCTGACCGTAACTTAGGTACAAGGGTTCATTGGATTCCACACTCTCTCCTTTTTCTATTGTGAATCACGGATTTGTATTTCAAACCACCTCGGATACTTTATCCTCTTGAAAATGAGAGTCGAGAACGCCAAATGGACATTCACAGTGACTTTTATCTCCACGACAATACATCGGTGAAGCTCTTTAGCTACGAAGCTACTGTGATAGCATCGGGCTTAAATGCAGATAGAAACAAAATAAATAAACCCCTGACTTGAAGGATAGACAGAAAATTAACAATACTATTAAACCATGGACATGTAAATACACGGTTAATGCTTTCCAGGCTGGCGAAGCTTAACAATGCTGTTGCTAATGACGCCATTGAAGCTAACTTAGCAACGAGACCTCACAGAGCTATGCTAAAAACATTAGCGCTCCACCTACGCCAGCCAGCCCTCATCTGCTCATCAACACCCGTGCTCACCTGCGTTCCAGCGATCGACGGAGTGACGAAAGACTTCACCCGATCATAGATGCGGTCGGCGGCCCGGAAACGGAGGAAGTCAAGGTGAGGTCGCCGGCTAACGCGTCTGCTATCCATCTCTGTCTTCCTGGTTGTGTTGCTGTAGTCCGCTGCAACTTTTTTCTTTGCAGTCTCCATTGTTCATTAAACAAATTGCAAAAGATTCACCAACACAGATGTCCAGAATACTGTGGAATTATGAAATGAAAACAGAGCTTTTTTGTATTGGATTCAATGGGTCCGAATACTTCCGTATCAACCGTTAACGTCACACGCATACATCATCATACATAGACGTTTTCAACCGGAAGTTTAGCGGGAAATTTAAAATTGCACTTTATAAGTTAACCCGGCCGTATTGGCATGTGTTGCAATGTTAAGATTTCATCATTGATATATAAACTATCAGACTGCGTGGTCAGTAGTAGTGGCTTTCAGTAGGCCTTTAATAAAAATATATTTTTTACAAACAGGAAGTTGCAGGAATGTACACATGATCCCTTGCTTACATTTCATTGTGCAACATGTGAATGTTTTAATGGGAACTAAATGCAATGTCTGAAAGAGGTACAAATTATTTCCAAAGCAGGACCTCCACTCAGACAAATGATACAAGTACACAGTTCATGAAAAACAATATTTGTTGTTATTGTCATTGTAAGTGGGCCTAAACACTTATATTATAAATGGAAATGACTGCTGTCATTTCATTATAATAATAAGAGAATGTTGTCTGTCTATCTGTGTTGGCCCTGCGATGAGGTGGGGACTTGTCCCGGGTGTACCCCGCCTTCCGCCCGAATGCAGCTGAGATAGACTTCAGCACCCCCTGCGACAAGCGGTAGAAAATGGATGGATGGATGGATATGTAACTTGTTATTTAGTCAGGTTTGGGACAGGTGTGCTGCTGGTGTAGCCACAGTGTGCACGTCTGATGTTGCTCACATGGGCTCCACTGAATGCTCAGGGAGTTTCTGCGTTTGCTCACACACATGAAAAATTAGAGGGAACATTGGTTGGCAAGTATGCGTATATGCATGTGTTAAAACCGAACAAGTGCCCACAAAATGGGAAGCTCTAATGAGGTAGTGCGACAACGATCCTCACAATTTTTCTGGGAGACTCCCATATTTCCTGCCATTGCTCAAGCCCCCCTAAAATATTCTAAAACCCCCCTAAATAATTCGGTGTTATATGTATTTTATTTTTTATTTTTTATACAAATACATGCCGACATATTCATTATAAAGTGGCCCGAATATGAGTTTAAATAAATAATCATATAACATGTTATTCACTCAGTTTCCCCTCACTTCATAGCGTAAGGTAGAGAGCCCCTTTAGTGCGTCGGTATCCAATCCATTCCACTTGTTCATATAGAAAATGCCCACATCACTCAAATTCCAGTCCGCATTTTCTCTGCGACCTTGCTTGCTTGCGGTCCTCCAGGTGTACGAAGCACATTATCTTCCTTTACAATGAGTGAAGCTGCACGAAACCTTGTGTGTGCAATTGCAAATAATTTAGTTTTTAAGTTTTGTGTTTCTTGTAGAATCTATATAAAATAATATACATTAGCCTATTGTTAAAATAATGAAAAAAACATCATTAAATATAATTGTTTTATTGTATTGTTACATTCATAGCTGTTGTATTATTATAGGATGGCTTGTTAAACATTTCATAGGATTTTCAGAGGGAGGAAAAACCAAGACATTTAATATAAAATGTAAAATTAATGAATACATAAAAAGAAAAAGAAAAAAAATGGTTAAAAGCCATCGTCCCAGGGAGCATTTCATTTTGTCCCGTGCATTTTTTTTAAATAATAATAATAACAATGAATAATTTCTAAGTCTTTGTTAGCCGTTTGTGAAGTTTTGTGCTCGTGCGTAACGTTCGCTCGCATCCTGTGCATCTCCTGGGGGCTAAGCCCCCCATGTCCTTAAAAGCTAGTGACGCCCCTGTTTCCTGCTATCTCGCAGGAAAATTGGGAGGTTATGAAGTGAAGTGAAGTGAAGTGAATTATATTTATATAGCGCTTTTCTCTAGTGACTCAAAGCGGCCCTAAACGGCTATGAAAAGATGCACACAATTGAAGTTGAAACAGACTGTACATGTACAGTAATGCATGCACTTTGCCCTCCCCCTCTCGTCCTACTCCTAACTTTTCTCTCCTTCTCCTTCCACCTCAAGCCATGGCAGAGCCCACAGTGAATGTTCTGCAGGGGCCCAACGGGATGGCTACCGGCTTCTCCCAGAACCCTTACGACCTTCCCCGTAGCGCCCCCCACGTGCCCAACCACTATGACATCCTGCCAATGCACCACAGCCCCACGCACACACCCCCAGAGAGCCCTAGCTCTCTGCTCTAGAGGACCCGCCCTGCACCCTGTCTCCATGTCCTCCACCACAGACAAGGAGAAAAGTCCGCACACCAGCAATCATTCACCTTTTTTTTTATTTCTCAGATCCTTCAAACTGCTTCTCCCGGATCTTTACGGAATTGTTCCAGACGAAGCCATGGACAGATTATAGACAAACTGTGAGTAATGCTTATGCCCAGTGAGGAGTGTACAGCTGCAAAGATTGATGATGTACAGGCGTCACAGATGGAATAAAAAGTCAATCACAGCTCACCTTCTCTGACAACATGGACAAAAAGCATGGATACATTTAAAAAAAAAAAAAAAAAAAAAGGTAATAATGCCACTATTTTTTTTATTCACGGCTCAGCGGTAATGAGGACGGCTGTGTCAAACTTGAAAAGCTTTGTTTGTGTTGCAGTGTCATTGAAGCTGTGATATATTCAGGTCAGCAGAGTTCACTGCTGAAAAAAAAAAAAAAAACATGTCCCCAATTTGGGACGTGCTCGTCGCTAACAAACTCTCTGGATCTTGTGTTGTTTTCTATGTGAGACAAGTTTTCTTGCAAATGTCTTGCTTTACAATTTCCTGTTTTGACCTTTATGTTTGCTATTTATACAGCTAATTCATTTCTAATAGTGATGGTGGATTTCATTTGTGCGACATTAGATGAAAAAGATGAGCATGAACACTGATGTACATAACACCAAAACATCACATTTATCTACTTGTGAGATGTCATTTCGTGAAGCCTTTTAAATTAAATGATCTCTTCTCTCTTGTTCTCTCTCTCTCTCTCTTTCTCTCTCTCTCGTTCTGTGAGATAAATTAGGTGAAATAATATTTTATCTGACCAATTCAACGCCTACAAATTCCCTGTGGAGTTGTGTGTGTGGGGGGGACATTCCTTCATTAAAAAAATCATGTTTGTATTAAACAATAGTCATTTGTTATGAGTTAAAATGAATGATTCATACACTACCGTTCAAAAGTTTGGGGTCACATTGAAATGTCCTTATTTTTGAAGGAAAAGCACTGTACTTTTCAATGAAGATAACTTTAAACTAGTCTTAACTTTAAAGAAATACACTCTATACATTGCTAATGTGGTAAATGACTATTCTAGCTGCAAATGTCTGGTTTTTGGTGAAATATCTACATAGGTGTATAGAGGCCCATTTCCAGCAACTATCACTCCAGTGTTCTAATGGTACAATGTGTTTGCTCATTGGCTCAGAAGGCTAATTGATGATTAGAAAACCCTTGTGCAATCATGTTCACACATCTGAAAACAGTTTAGCTCGTTACAGAAGCTACAAAACTGACCTTCCTTTGAGCAGATTGAGTTTCTGGAGCATCACATTTGTGGGGTCAATTAAATGCTCAAAATGGCCAGAAAAAGAGAACTTTCATCTGAAACTCGACAGTCTATTCTTGTTCTTAGAAATGAAAGCTATTCCACAAAATTATTTGGGTGACCC
Organism: Entelurus aequoreus; assembly: GCF_033978785.1. Lineage (NCBI taxonomy): Eukaryota > Metazoa > Chordata > Actinopteri > Syngnathiformes > Syngnathidae > Entelurus > Entelurus aequoreus. Next base: position 50,502,536 of record NC_084740.1, read on the forward strand.
CAAACTTTTGAACGGTAGTGTATGTCCACTCCATCACGGCTATTGAAGCAATATCACGTTGAAAATCATTGCCCAGTGACACTTTTCATATTTTACATATATTTTCTCATTGTTTGCTGTTATATCAATGCTGCTTGTAGTAATTTAGCTGATTACTTTTCACAATAAAAGCCTTTTTTTAACATCACAACCTTGTTTCAAGGTAAATAAATGTAACACTCTGTGGCCTCAATTTTGGAGAGATTACCGTATTTTTCGGAGTATAAATCGCTCCGGAGTATAAGTCGCAACGGCCGAAAATGCATAATAAAGAAGGGAAAAAACATATATAAGTCACACTGGAGTATAAGTCGCATTTTTTGGGGAAATTTATTTGATAAAACCCAACACCAAGAATAGACATTTGAAAGGCAATTTAAAATTAAAGCTGCGAGCAGCGATGGACGGGACCGACTTTGAGGGCTCATAAAATCCAAACCGGAGCAGTAATTAAAACTCTTTCATCAACTTTTAATCAGAAGGGTTCAATCTCTCTCCCGTGCTAATTTGAAGCCGACGCGACAAACGCGCTCAGAGGAGATAATGTTTGAAAAAAGGTGACTGTTTTTACACAACTTTTGTTTTGAAGGGGGAATTGCAAACTCCCTGTTGATTTTTGCTGGGGGTTGTCAGTGTATGAAATCTAGGTCTAAGTGAGACCTACATAGAGGTTTGTGTTTCATGTCTCTACGACATTCCTACTGGGAGTTAGAGGCAGTTTTGTCTGTGTTTTCTTCCTAGGGGGCGCTAGATCGCAATTTTGAGTTTTGGGGTTTGGTTTTTTGATTAGATCGCAATTTTCGCCAGTCCTGATGTGTGTGTCCAATTTGGTGAAAATCATTGCCCAGTGACACTTTTCATATTTTACATATATTTTCTCATTGTTTGCTGTTATATCAATGCTGCTTGTGGTAATTTAGCTGAGTACTTTTCACATTAAAAGCCTTTTTTGACATCACAACCTTGTTTCAAGGTAAATAAATGTAACACTCTGTGGCCTCATCTCAAGCCAGCAATTTTTGAGGGATTACCGTATTTTTCGGAGTATAAATCGCTCCGGAGTATAAGTCTCACCGGCCGAAAATGCATAATAAAGACGGGAAAAAACATATATGAATCGCCATGGAGTATAAGTCGCATTTTTTGGGGAAATGTATTTGTTAAAAGCCAACACCAAGAATAGACATTTGAAAGGCAATTTAAAATTGAAGCTGCAAGCAGTGATGGACGGGACAGACTTTGAGGGCTCATAAAATCCAAACCGGAGCAGTAATTAAAACTCTTTCATCAACTTTTAATCAGAAGGGTTCAATCTATCTCCCGTGCTAATTTGAAGCCGACACGACAAACACGCTCAGAGGAGATAATGTTTGAAAAAAGGTGACCGTTTTTACACAACTTTTGTTTTGAAGGGGGAATTGCAAACTTCCTGTTGATTTTTGCTGGGGGTTGTCAGTGTATGAAATCTAGGGCTAAGTGAGACCTACGTAGATGTTTTTGTTTCATGTCTCTACGACATTCCTACTGGGAGTTAGAGGCAGTTTCGTCTGTGTTTTCTTCCTAGGGGGCGCTAGATCGCAATATTCGCCAGTCCTGATGTGTGTGTCCAATTTGGTGAGTTTTGAAGCATGTTAAGGGGGTCAAATTACAGCTCAAAGAGGCGGCGGTATATTAATAAAACGCTAGAAATTCAATAGGGTCCTCTGTCCCAAAGGGACTCAGTCCCTAATAAATAAAGAATAGTGAACAACAGGCTGAATAAGTGTACGTTATATGAGGCATAAATAACCAACTGAGAACGTGCCTGGTATGTTAACGTAACATATTATGGTAAGAGTCATTCAAATAACTATAACATATAGAACATGATATACGTTTACCAAACAATCTGTCACTCCTAATCGCTAAATCCCATGAAATCTTATACGTCTAGTCTCTTACGTGAATGAGATAAATAATAATATTTGATATTTTACGCTAATGTGTTAATCATTTCACACATAAGTCGCTCCTGAGTATAAGTCGCACCCCCGGCCAAACTATGACAAAAACTGCGACTTACAGTCCGAAAAATACGGTAACATTTTTGCAGCATTTTGGTTTACTAAGGTTGTCCTGATACACATTTTCACTTCCAATACAGTAGCGATATTGGAGCCTTCAATATTGGCCGAAACTGATATTTTAATCCGTTACAATATCAGCAGGAAAGATACATACTTTTCCTTCTTTGTAGTGTGAAATGTTAAAAAAAAAATCAGGTGAAATTAGTCCAACAGGGAACAATGGTAGGTGTGTGAAACACTAACCTATTTATTATTAACCATCTGGAATGGACTTATGCTGTCTTTAAGTATAACTTGGCTCTGTCCTATCCTTCTTGAACTTTGATCATCGCCGTCTTCACCAACAAGAGTCTTCAATAAAGGTAAAGGTGTTGTTAAATATTCATTCAATCATCTTTAAGCATTATTATCAAATATAAAATGTGTTTTTGTTCAAGGTTTTGAGTGTCTGGAACGGATTGATTGGATTTACACGATTTTTTGTGAGAAATATTGCTTTTGTCTGACTTTCTAGAACAGATTAGAGATAATAGGACTTGGTGTACAAATAAAAATGTCAAATGAAATAAAAATAGCTGTAAAGGGAGAAGTTTGGCCATCTTGGTTCTTAGCTTTCTGAACATATTGATTGATTGATTGAAACTTTTATTAGTAGATTGCACAGTTCAGTACATATTCCGTACAATTGACCACTAAATGGTAACACTCCATAAGTTTTTCAACTTGTTTAAGTCGGGGGTCCACGTAAATCAATTCATGGTACAAATATATACTATCAGCATAATACATTCATCACACAAGTTAATCATCAGAGTATATACATTGAATTATTTACATTATTTACAATCCGGGGGGTGGGATGAGGACGGTTTGGTTGATATCAGCACTTCAGTCATCAACAATTGCATCATCAGAGAAATGGGCATTGAAACAGTGTAGGTCTGACTTGGTAGGATATGTACAGCGAGCAGAGAACATAGTGAGTTCAGATAGCATAAGAACAAGTATATACATTTGATTATTTACATTTGGTTATTTACAATCCGGGGAGGTGGGATGTGGAGGGGGGAGAGTGTTAGTCTAGGGTTGAAGCACATGTATGCTTTTTTTCTTTTTTCTTTTTTTTTGGTCCTGTCCAGCTTCTCAGGCAAATCATATAGCAGATGTAGATGCCCATATCGGCTGTTCAGATTTACTTTATAAAAGAGAAGTGTAGGATACTTCTCTTGTTGCCTTATTTGTATTTGACTTTATTAAATGTATTTATGTTATCATTTGGTGCAGCCGGGCCGGAGCAGGAGGGGATAGAAAGAGAAAAAAAGGAAGACAGAGGGGGGAATTGTGGGGACAAGAGGGGGATTAGACAGAGAGACAAAACAACAACAGCAAACACAACAACAACAATAGAGCAACATCAGCAAATACGACATGTACAAATATGATGGTAAAAGTAATAGCAAATAAGCAGTTAGCGAAAATAATACAGAAATGACAATGAGCATTATTACACTAAAAATGGAGCAATACAAATACCAATAGAAATAGCGCTATTGATAATAAACAACACCAATACTTTACCTTTATTATCAACAATACAGTTGTTCAAATGCAACAATACATATACGTAATGATAACTTGACATGCGAAAGAATGCAGAAAAATGGAGAGGAAGAAAGAGAAGCAACCTACATTAACCTTGTAGATTGTTATAGTAACAATAGGTTAAGCTTTGTCAGAGTGCCATGTGTTATACATGTATGCGTTTCACTTTTTACTGAAAACAAAAGACACCCACAAAAAATGAAGGCCATTCATTGAATAATTTCCCTTCAAATATTTAAAATGATTAACAGTCCAAATACTTTTGAGTCTTTAAAATAATCACCGGAAATGATCATCCCAACAACGGGATGTCGCACAGTCGCAGTTCTTGTTTGTGTATTCAACCAGCAAGTTTTCTTTTTGCTGTGACAAAATACACACACACACATACACGCATACAAAGACATAATAATTTCTCAGCCAAACAACTGTTTTCTTAAAGATGGATTACTCCGAGAGTTGTATTGCTCAATTTTAGACCTCATGCTGAAAACAATGTTAATTTTTGATGGCTTCATACTGCTTACAAACTGGGCCAAATGCTAAAACAGAGACCCAGCTTGATACAAATGCTAATAAGGAACCAAAAAGTAACCTCACTTGCAAATCAAATTTTAGTTTTTTGCGGTCAAACTAAACCTCATTGGTCTCATATTGCAATGACAGAAAACCTTGTAAAAAGCCTCTCAGCGTGACCGTTTTCCCAAAGAGGGGCTGATTGGAAACCCAAAATGCATAAATGATTACTTCCTCTGCGGTACAGCCAAGTCAGCATCCTGTACCAAAGGTGAGTCTGATTCAGCCGTTTCGGTCTACTAAAGATGAGGTTAATTACAATATAGTCTGTGCCTTTAGACATTTAAATGTAACCTTGCGTTATCCAGCCAGGGTTAACTTCAAATATTCACCCATGGCTGCTGGCACCGCCAATCTTAAGGAAGATAAAGATATTTTGAATAAAGCAAGAAGATGAATTGGGTACATCCAGGCCACTTGTGTGTGAAACATGCTGAACGATGTTTTGAATATGTCACTTTCACCTTTGCTTTGACTCTTCTAGACAACATGCAATTGTACATTTATACTCACAATGAGTTTTTGCTGAATGTTGTTAAAAGATACAAGTAAAATCCAACTTCCAGGCATAGTTATATAACATTAAAGGCCTACTGAAATTAAATGTTGTTATTTAAACGGGGATAGCAGATCCATTCTATGTGTCATACTTGATCATTTCGCGATATTGCCATATTTTTGCTGAAAGGATTTAGTAGAGAACATCGACGATAAAGTTCGCAACTTTTGGTCGCTGATAAAAAAAAGCCTTGCCTGTACCGGAAGTAGCGTGACGTCGCAGGTTGAAGGGCTCCTCACATTTCCCCATTGTTTACACCAGCAGCGAGAGCGATTCGGACCGAGAAAGCGGCGATTACCCCATTAATTTGAGCCAGGATGAAAGATTTGTGGATGAGGAACGTGAGAGTGAAGGCATCTTTTTTCGCTCTGACCGTAACTTAGGTACAAGCTGGCTCATTGGATTCCACAATTTCTCCTTTTTCTATTGTGGATCACGGATTTGTATTTTAAACCACCTCGGATACTATATCCTCTTGAAAATGAGAGTCGAGAACGCGAAATGGACATTCACAGTGACTTTTATCTCCACGACAATACATCGGCGAAGCTCTTTAGCTACGGAGCTAACGTGATAGCATCGTGCTTAAATGCAGATAGAAACAAAAGAATAAGCCCCTGACTGGAAGGATAGACAGAAGATCAACAACACTACAAAACTCTGGACCTCTAACCACACGGTTAATGATGTACCGCCTGGCGAAGCCTAGCAATGCTGTTGCTAACGACGCCATTGAAGCTAACTTAGCTACGGGACCTCGACAGAGCTATGCTAAAAACATTAGCTCCCCACCTACGCCAGCTCTCATCTGCTCATCACCACCCGTGCTCACCTGCGTTCCAGCGATCGACGGCGCGACGAAGGACTTCACCCGATCATCGATGCGGTCGGCGGCTAGCGTCGGATAGCGTGTCTGCTATCCAACTCAAAGTCCTCCTGGTTGTGTTGCTGCAGCCAGCCGCTAATACACCGATCCCACCTACAGCTTTCTTCTTTGTAGTCTTCATTGTTCATTAAACAAATTGCAAAAGATTCACCAACACAGATGTCCAGAATACTGTGGAATTTTGCGATGAAAACAGAGCTGTTTGTATTGGGATACAATGTGTCCCAATACTTCCGCTTCAACCACTGACGTCACACGCATACGTCATCATACCTAGACGTTTTCAGCTGGAAGTATCCCGGGAAATTAAAAATTGCACTTTATAAGTTAACCCGGCCGTATTAGCATGTGTTGCAATGTTAAGATTTCATCATTGATATATAAACTATCAGACTGCGTGGTCGGTAGTAGTGGGTTTCAGTAGGCCTTTAAGTGAAAACACAAACCTTTATATAGGGGTGTACCAAGCTGATACTGATATCGCATATCGGCCCGATATCAGCAATAAAATACAAGTATCAGATTATATCAGCTTGCATCTATCCATCCATCATCCATCCATCCATGTTCTACCGCTTGTCCCTCTTGGTGTCGCCACCTCATCGAAGGGCCAACACAGAAATACAACCATTCACACAAAAGGGCCAATTTAGTGTTGCCAATCAGCCCACGTGCAGTCACAGGGAGAACATGCAAATTCCACACAGAAAGGCCCCCGGGCCCAGGAATCAAACCCAGGACCTTCTCGTTGTTGGATTACATCTATACACTTCGATATAAGGCTCCAATACAAGCAGTTAAGTGTTACAAACATCTAAATATCCTCCAATAAGCACACAAGAGTGGTCTTTTCTCGTATTTTAGTGAAGTCATTTCCAAAAGGTAAACTATTCAGAGCTGGCAGCTACACAACAGCTAGGCACACTATAGCACACAAGCCAGACATACGTGTTTTGCCCATTTGATTGTAGACTCTTACTGACACCTTGTGGCGATATGAAAATACTACGCGTCATTAGTTTGGGCACTTCCAGGTTGACGATGTCAGTTCAGTTCATGAGACAATTGAGAAGTAGACAAGTTGTGTAACTTGTTTATGTAACTCAATATTAAGGTGGAAAGTGGTTCAATTTGATACTAAGATGTTTATTGAAAAACGAGTAGTCGTGAGTTTAATCCCGGCCTCGGGATCTTTCTGTGTGGAGTTTGCACTGCGTGGGTTCCCTCCGGGTACTCCGGCTTCCTCCCACCTCCAAAGACATGCACCTGGGGATAGGCCCCTCCCACCTCCAAAGACATGCACCTGGGGATAGGTTGATTGGCAACACTAAATTGGCCCTAGTGTGTGATTGTGAGTGTGAATGTTGTCTGTCTATCTGTGTTGGCCCTGCGATGAGGTAGCGACTTGTCCAGGGTGTACCCCGCCTTCTGCCAGATTGTAGCTGAGATAGGCTCCAGCGCCCCCCGCGACCCCGAAGGGAATAAGCGGTAGAAAATGGATGATGGATGGATTTTCGTGCACTGTTTCAATGGATGTTTTGAGGACTTAAAATGGCTGCCAGTCGTGTATTTCCACCATCGAAATAGTTTCAACACTCAGAAGTATTTGTTTGATGATAGTACTGTATATTTGTGTAAAGATAATATTTACATATTGTGTATTACATTTCGGGTATGTTACGTGAATCACATAGCTTATACATTTGTCATTTTGTGTATTTCAGTTTTACAAAAAATAACAGTCCAGTGCAAGACAAAAGTAAAGATAGGAAAAGACAAAGCATGATCAACAACAATAAAGAGCCTAAATGGATTAATCTGCTTTGAAACTTTATTAGACGTCTTGGATTGTTTGTTAGCTGTCTTCCTAGCTGTATAACCTCAACAAATATATTGAGGGCAGAACAATATGCAATAAGTGTCTTTGATTGAAACATATTGCAGTCTAAGGCCTTGTCTACATTAAGCTGGATAACTTTTTAAACAAATAATTATTTAGCCTAAGCCCCGTTTCAGCCACACTAACCCATTGTTTAAGGTTCCCCTCCTTGGATAATTTTTTACACGGGTAAGTGCGCCATGTATTTCTTGAATCTCCGGCTCTTAGCTTTGTATGGACTCATCGATCGTCTACAAACTGAGTTCGGAGAGGAAGTGACGCCAGAAAGACCGCGCCCCAGACAGGAAGTGACGTCAGAAAGAACGCGCCACAGCCAGCTTCATAACAAGCGGTATCGTAACTCGGAGGTAACCACTAGGAAGATGGAGGCGAGTCATCCAGACATGCCCGTGTTTCTCCTTCTTCTACATGTACAGATGCTTGTGGAAATCACACATGAATACCCAAAGAGAAGGAAACACGCGACTGCAGCTATTTGGGATACAACAAATCTCAGACGGCAACATAGCAATGTTGAGCGACGGTTTTGGATAAGGCCTGGAAGAACGGCAGCCTGGTGGGATTTGTTTGCCAATGAGTGTGTTGTGCCACAGGAACGGCAAGAGAACTTTCGAATGTCCAGGTCAGCTGTGATTCTACCTAGCGAAAAACTTCGTCCAATCTGCTTTTCTGTCTTGCCTCTGGTGAGGGCGGTCACATTTTTTTCCGCTCCCTCTTCTCCCAGCTTTCTCTCTTGGTTTTTGTCTTGTCTGAACTTTTTTGAAGCCTCTTTCTTTGCGCTCTCCTCAAATCTAAACATCTGACTTGGAAATGATCAGCTGGACTCTCGACGCAATTGACAAAATATTTTCGACGAGGAAAAGAGGTTCGGGGGAGCCTGGCTGCCCTGATGGTACCATTGCTGCGGGGTACGTGAGAGATTCCTGGGATAAATGGAGAATCATGTCCTTTCCATCGAGGACGTGGAAGACATTTACCTATTTGGAACCGTGATCGCGGGGCACCTGCTGATTGGGCTGGGCATTGCTCTGGTGTATCGTCAAATTTGTATGACGATGGCAGCCACACAAGGAGCCCAAAGGCTGTTCGTCTCAATGGATGGTTTGGGCAGGGCTGTGGGAACACAGACTGTTGCGATTTCTGAACTGAATCGCAAGATGGATCACATCATGGAGAAGCTTGCTGAAAAGGAAAATTGAATTGCATTTGAGAGCACCCAGCATGGATGAATAGAATAGACAAGTCATTGTAATGTCTGCTCGCGGAAAACAAACATCCTAATCTACGATTTGACTCCCTCGAATGGCCTTGACGCTGTGAAAACAGGACCAGGCTTTTCTGAAAAACACCCCCGAGGACACCTCAATGATGGACGCTTTTGACCTCCCTCCCTCCTCAACGACACCTGGAGTCAAACTTTTTGCAGATCGGCCTCAGTCTATAAAAAACATTACATCATCACACCCAAGACAATTGGGCACACACGCACACACACCCCCTCCCCAACCCCACGCCTTCACCACTGCTTGTTTCCCCTCGGGGTGATGGTCGGATGGCAGCGCTTCATAGCAGCGGTCGCCTTCCAGGGCCCCAACAACTTTGTCGTGATTAAATGTAAAGTGTTTATGTGTGCATTGCATGGAGGTTTTTTTTCCCACTCCAGACTAGGCCCCCTTAGGAACCCAATCTAGATTGTATTTTTTTACTCATCTTTTTCCCCAGCGTTTTACCTTTTCCCCTTCTTTTACGGGGTGCCTTGTGGCGACCCATCAGCGTTCCTGTTCTCTAACCCTGTACACTTTTTGTTTGTCCAATCTTGAACGGGTTTGTGCTGAAAACAAAGTTTTTTTTTACTTGAGCAATGACAATAAAGACCTATCTGATCTGATCTGATCTGATCTATCTGATCTGATTTGTCGAAGGGAAGACAACGAGAATGCGGGCTCCAGAGGACAAGGGAGTACTACAGAAAACAGCGAATGCATTTGGACTGGCAAAGCAGACTATCAGTTATTGTCCACCATGTATGTCGAGCGATTGCTTAACTTCTAGTTGTGTACTCCATAACTATTGTGAAGCCATGAAGTGGTTGCGGCAGTCAAGTACGAACCACCAATTTCAGCCTACAAGCACATGTGTCCTGACCAGATATCTAGATCCCTAGATCGATTGTTGTAAAATGTTCTTTATCACATTGTTTACTTTCACACGTCCATTAAAGATATGATTCACTACAATAGGGCTAGTCTAACAGCTGCTGATGGTGAGGCAAGCAAGGTTTACTGTTAAAATAAATGTGGCAATAGGCTACATTGAAACACAGGGTAAGAATACACTTCCAGGTCTGAGGTGACTATGACATGCTTAAACGGGTCTTAAAGGCCTACTGAAAGCCACTACTACCGACCACGCAGTCTGATAGTTTATATATCAATGATGAAATCTTAACATTGCAACACATGCCAATACTTAAGTGCAATTCTAAATTTCCCGGGAAATATCCGGCTGAAAACGTCTCGGTATGATGACGTTTGAGCGTGGCGTCACGGATTGTAGCAGACATTTTGGAACAGCACGGTGGCCAGCTTAAGTCGTCTGTTTTCATCGCAAAATTCCACAGTATTCTGGACATCTGTGTTGGTGAATCTTTTGCAATTTGTTTAATGGACAATGAAGACAGCAAAGAAGAAAGCTGTAGGTGGGATGGCTACAGCAACACAACGCCGTCCGCCGCCGCTCCACTGTCCTCACCGGTGTCTGGGTTGACTTCCTCCGTCTCCGGGCCGCCGACCGCACCGATGATCGTGGTGAAGTCCTCTGTCGCGCCGTCGATCGCTGGAACGCAGGTGAGCACGGGTGGTGATGAGCAGATGAGGGCTGGCGTAGGTGGAGAGCTAATGTTTTTAGCACAGCTCTGTCGAGGTCCCGTAGCTAAGTTAGCTTCAATGGCGTCGTTAGCAACAGCATTGCTAGGCTTCACCAGGCGGGACAGCATTAACCGTGTAGTTACAGGTCCAGGGTTTAGTTCAGTGTCTCCTGATAGTAGAAGTAATAGTAGTATTGTTGATCTTCAGTCTATCCTTCCAGTCAGGGGCATGTTTCTTCTGTTTCTATCCGCAGTTTAGCACGATGCTATCACGTTAGCTCCGAAGCTAAAGTGTTTCGCCGATGTATTGTCGTGGAGATAAAAGTCACTGTGAATGTCCATTTCGCGTTCTCGACTCTCATTTTCAAGAGGATATAGTATCCGAGGTGGTTTAAAATACAAATCCATGATCCACAATAGAAAAAGGAGAAAGTGTGGAATCCAATGAGCCCTTGTACCTAAGTTACGGTCAGAGCGAAAAAAGATACATCCTGGCGTCCTGCACTGCACTCTAATCCTTCACTCTCACTTTCCTCATCCACAAATCTTTCATCCACGCTCAAATTAATGGGGTAATCGTCGCTTTCTCGGTCCGAATCGCTCTCGCTCCTGGTGGGAATGATTGTAAACAATGTGCAGATGTGAGGAGCTCCACAACCTGTGACGTCACGCTATTTCCGGTACAGGCAAGGTTTTTTTATCAGCGACCAAAAGTTGTGAACTTTATCGTCGATGTTCTCTACTAAATCCTTTCAGCAAAAATATGGCAATATCGTGAAATGATCAAGTATGACACATAGAATGGACCTGCTATCCCCGTTTAAATAAGACAATTTCATTTCAGTAGGCCTTTAAACAATGGCATTGTGTGTGTGTGGACAAGGATAAGGTTAGGTGGGATATAGCCTGGATAACCTTAGTGTCTTAGTGTAGAAAGGGCCTCAAACACGACATTTGTAATTATAGTTGCTTTAACTAAGTATCCAGTAACAAACATTTTGGAATCATTCACCTGCCAGCTTAACTTAATGAATTGTTGCCATTAAGTGTTGTCTAAAAAAACATTACCTCTACTTCAACTTAAAGACGGCATTAGTCCATTACAGATGGTTAATAATGGGTTAGTGCAGGCCTGGGCAATTATTTTGACTCGGGGGCCAAATTTAGAGAAAAAAATGTGTCTGGGTGCCGGTATATCTATTTTTGGGAAAACTAATATAAAACCTCACAAAAAAGTCTGATTGAATGCTAAAAATTTTATGACAGACCGCCTTAAAAACGGGATGGAATTTTAAATTGTTCTATGAACGGTAAAACCCTGAATATTGACAACATATTTTACAATCAAGCCAAATGCAACAAAAATGCAACAAACAGTGAAATATGAACGTGAAGGGTAAAAAAACAAAAAACATCTACAATCTGATATATGTGATACATCACTAAGCTTTAGAAATTTCTTGTAAAAATCTCCTTCTGCATCTGTCGCTGGCACCGGCATTTCAGGCTCTGGAGACACTCTGTGGAAACACTCCCCACCCACACTGCTTGGTGCCTCGTCTGAGCTGCTGTGACGTAGATTACCATAGTCACTAGTAGGGTTGTACGGTATACGGGTATTAGTATAGTACCGCGATACTAATGAGTCATATTCGGTACCATACCGCCTCTGAAAAGTACCGGTCCGCCACACCCTAAGATTTTTTGTTAAAATAAAGCCAATAATGCAATTTTTTCCAGTCCCCTTTATTTGGAAAAGTATCGAAAAGTGCCTAAAAGTATCGAATAATATTGACATAGGGACAACACTAATCACTAAAATATCATGCAAAAACGCAGATTCCAACCATTGAAATACGTTGTATAGTTGAAGACTTACGGTCATTAGAAAACATCACTGCACATCATAATGGCAGCTACACTTTCCATCTTAAAGGCCTACTGAAACCCACTACTACCGACCACGCAGTCTGATAGTTTATATGATGAAATCTTAACATTGCAACACATGCCAATACGGCCGGGTTAACTTATAAGTGCAATTTTAAATTTCCCGCTAAACTTCCGGTTGAAAACGTCTATGTATGATGACGTATGCGCGTGACGTCAATGGTTGAAACGGAAGTATTGGGACATATTGTATCACAATACAAACAGCTCTGTTTTCATCGCAAAATTCCACAGTATTGTGGACATCTGTGTTGGTGAATCTTTTGCAATTTGTTTGATGAACAATGGAGACTGCAAAGAAGAAAGCTGTAGGTGGGATCGGTGTATTAGCGGCTGGCTGCAGCAACACAACCAGGAGGACTTTGAGGATAGCAGACGCGCTATCCGACGCTACCCGCCGACCGCATCGATGATCGGGTGAAGTCCTTCGTCGCGCCGTCGATCGCTGGAACGCAGGTGAGCATGGGTGTTGATGAGCAGATGAGGGCTGGCGTAGGTGGAGCGCTAATGTTTTTATCATAGCTCTGACGTGGTCCCGTAACTAAGTTAGCTTCAATGGCATCGTTAGCAACAGCATTGCTAGGCTTCGACAGGCGGCACAGCATTAACCGTGGGGTTACAGGTCCAGTGTTTTGTTCGGAGTCTCCTGATAGTAGTATTGTTGATCTGCTGTCTATCCTTCCAGTCAGGGGCTTATTTCTTTTGTTTCTATCTGCATTTAAGCACGATGCTATCACGTTAGCTCCGTAGCTAAAGTGCTTCACCGATGTATTGTCGTGGAGATAAAAGTCACTGTGAATGTCCATTTCGCGTTCTCGACTCTCATTTTCAGGAGGATATAGTATCCGAGGTGGTTTAAAATACAAATCCGTGATCCACAATAGAAAAAGGAGAAAGTGTGGAATCCAATGAGCCCTTTTACCTAAGTTACGGTCAGAGCGAAAAAAGATATGTCCTGCACTGCACTCTAGTCCTTCACTCGCACGTTCCTCATCCACAAATCTTTCATCCTCGCTCAAATTAATGGGGTAATCGTCGCTTTCTCGGTCCGAATCGCTCTCGCTGCTGGTGTAAACAATGGGGAAATGTGAGGAGCCTTTCAACCTGCGACGTCACGCTACTTCCGGTACAGGCAAGGCTTTTTTTATCTGCCACCAAAAGTTGCGAACTTTATCGTCGATGTTCTCTACTAAATCCTTTCAGCAAAAATATGGCAATATGGCGAAATGATCAAGTATGATACATAGAATGGATTCGCTATCCCCGTTTAAATTAAAAAATTTCATTTCAGTAGGCCTTTAAAGATCTAAAAAAAAAATGATTTGGGAATGTCCGGCAGGCCGCATGTGGCCCCCGGGCCTTAATATGCCCAGGTCTGGGTTAGTGTTTTTCATACCTAGAATTGTTCTGTTTGACTTATTTCACTTGATCAAACCAACATTATACACTACAAAGGCATGTATAATTCCTCATATCGGATCAATATCTGTATCAAGGCTGGTCAGTATTGTATTGGAGGTGAAAAAGTATCAGGACACCAAAAATGGTAGAATGGGTTATACTTATAAAACGCTTTTCTACCTTCAATGTACTCAAAGCGCTTTGACACTATTTCCACATCCACCCATTCACACACTGATAGCAGGAGCTGCCATGCAAGGCCCTAACCACCACCCATCAGGAGCAAAGGGTGTCTTGCTCAAGGACACAACGGATGTGAAGAGGGTGGTGAGCCACGCTGTCCCCAGGTTGATGCTCCTATTCCATTCATTCATGAAAGACAAACCAAAACAGAAGATTAAGTAACGACGATAAGCAAAACTAACACCAGCCAGTAGTTGGGATTTTGTTTGTGTATCACTTCAATGTCGGATTCATTCAGTGGGAGGGAACATTTGTCTTACTTAAATCCCAGAGTCATTACATGTTATTAATTATGCTTGATGATGATGATGTAAACCTCCATCCTTACACTCAGTAAGTCCCAGATGACCATGCTCCTAATTAAAATCACGCTCAATAAGCAATTCCCAGCCAAGTCATTGAATTAAAGTTAAAGAGATTATTACTGGGGTAAAGAGTGCTTGCTGTTGCGCATTTTAGCCGCATGATGGCAGCAAAGGCAAACTATTTAGGTCGACAATGAACAGGAAAGCTCATTCTTTTTGCCTTAATATGTGGTGTTTTGTCATTTTGTTAGTTGTTTAACAAACGAAATTTGAATACTTAACCATTTCATTGGTATTTCTTGGTGAAAGGTGAGTGGAAATGTGCCTATTAAAAAAAACAAACATTAAAGGACTTTAATTTTGTTATGGTTATAATATGATGTGTGTTTTAGTGTTTTGTATATATGCCAAAATAGCTGCCAAATTGCAGTCTGTTGATGTGAAATTAACATAATACAAAATTGTATCCATACATCCATCCACTTTACTACCACTTGTCCCTTTCGGGATGGCGGGGGGGTCGCTGGAGCCTATCTCAGCTGCATTCGGGTGGAAGGCGGTATACACCCTGGACAGTGTCCTGGGCATGACGTTAAAGTGCATCCGGCAGTGGAGGCTCCTCAATGGGGTCTTGGGGCACTAGGAGGTTAACCCCTTTACTACTGTTACCCCAGGTGGCCCTTGGCAAAGGCCTAGTACCTGACTGCCCCCTAGCCAGGGATACGGTGAAGACCTCAACGGCGGAACAGGCGGAAGACGGTAGATGTAAGAACTACCACAACGGCTGCGATGGCGGAAGAAGGCTGCAGCAGAAAAGGGTCCCCAGTTGTCTTGGTCTCCATGCCACTGGACCCTGACCCGATTCTGTCAAGGATGGTGTGGTGACTGTCTGTGCACCAGTCTCCCCATGTCAAAAAAAGTCACGCACAGGCATCCCCCATAAAGGGATACACCCCTACCAGGAGGATCGTCATACTCGCTCGAGTGACCGCCAATGATGACATCCTGGACAAGTCGCCACCTCATCGCAGGGCCAACACAGATAGACAACATTCACACTCACATTCACACTCTAGGCTCAATTTAGTGTTGCCAATCAACATCTCAAATAAAAATAAAGACAAACGAAACCAAGTTACCGGATGCGAATTTTGGTGAAATGAATACATTAATAAAAATATTATAAATGTTTTACTTGTCATATGTTCACCTTGGTAGACATAATCACACGTATTATGTATATCCTGTAACTACAATATGTAGTTATTGAACAAATCAATTATGTAATGTCTGAGTTTTGGGTCAACTGTACATGCCAGTAGTTACACCTCACATCCAGTGGATGGCGCCAGAGTTTCATGCCCAAGGCAGTATTATTATAGTGAAATCATAGTGAGATACCCACACAAGGGGCAGCACGGTGGAGCAGGGGTTAGTGCATGTGCCTCACAATACGATCAGGATCTTTCTGTGTGGAGTTTGCATGTTCTCCCCGTGACTGTGTGGGTTCCCTCCGGGTACTCCGGCTTCCTCCCACCTCCAAAGACATGCACCTGGGGATAGGCCCCTCCCACCTCCAAAGACATGCACCTGGGGATAGGCTGATTGGCAACACTAAATGGTCCCTAGTGTGTGAATGTGAGTGTGAATGTTGTCTGTCTATCTGTGTTGGCCCTGTGATGAGGTGGCCACTTGTCCAGGGTGTACCCCGCCTTCCACCCGAATGCAGCTGAGATAGGCTCCAGCACCCCCCCGCGACCCCAAAAGGGACAAGCAGTAGAAAATGGATGGATGGATGGATGGATACCCACACAAGCCACTTTATAAGGTAACCATTGGATGGGGTGTTTGAAGAAAAATGCATTGTAAAATTTAGTAAACAACGGAATCTGAGATTGAATTGTGTGATGATTATTCGATGTTATTGATGGAAAAATTTGACCGTGTACCCCGGGAAGTCCTGTGGGGAGTGCTCAGAGAGTATGGGGTAACGGACTGTCTTATTGTGGCGGTCCGCTCCCTGTATGATCAGTGTCAGAGCTTGGTCCGCATTGCCAGCAGTAAGTCGGACACGTTTCCAGTGAGGGTTGGACTGTCACCCATTCTGTTCATAACTTTTATGGACAGAATTTCTAGGCGCAGTCAGGGCGTTGAAGGTATCTGGTTTGGTGGCTGCAGGATTAGGTCTCTGCTATTTGCAGATGATGTGGTCCTGATGGCTTCATCCGGCCAGGATCTTCAGCTCTCACTGGATCGGTTCGCAGCCAAGTGTGAAACGACTGGGATGAGAATCAGCACCTCCAAGTCCGAGTCCATGGTTAAAGTTAAAGTAAAGTACCAATGATTGTCACACACACACACACGAGGTGTGGCGAAATTATTCTCTGCCTTTGACCCATCACCCTTGATCACCCCCGGGGAGGTGAGGGGAGCAGCGGTGGCCGCGCCCGGGAATCATTTTTGGTGATTTTTTCTCGCCCGGAAAAGGGTGGAGTGCCATCTCCGGGTTGGGGAGGAGACCCTGCCCCAAGTGGAGGAGTTCAAGTACCTCGGAGTCTTGTTCATGAGTGAGGGAAGAGTGGATGGTGAGATCGACAGGCAGATCGGTGCGGCGTCTTCAGTAATGCGGACGCTGTATCGATCCGTTGTGGTGAAGAAGGAGCTGAGTCGGAAGGCAAAGCTCTCAATTTACAGATCGATCTACGTTCCCATCCTCACCTATGGTCATGAGCTTTGGGTTATGACCGAAAGGACAAGATCACGGGTACAAGCGGCCGAAATGAGTTTCCTCCGCCGGGTGGTGGGTCTCTCCCTTAGAGATAGGGTGAGAAGCTCTGTCATCCGGGAAGAGCTCAAAGTAAAGCCGCTGGTCCTCCACATGGAGAGGAGCCAGATGAGGTGGTTCGGGCATCTGGTCAGGATGCCACCCGAACGCCTCCCTAGGGAGGTGTTTAGGGCACGTCCGACCGGTAGGGAAGACCCAGGACACGATGGGAAGACTATCTCTACCGGCTGGCCTGGGAACGCCTCGGGATCCCCCGGGAGGAGCTGGACGAAGTGGCTGGGGAGAGGGAAGTCTGGGCTTCCCTACTTAGGCTGCTGCCCCCGCGACCCGACCTCGGATAAGCGGAAGAAGATGGATGGATGGATGGATGGATGATGGAAAAATATTTATTTGAATAACCTGTCAAAATAGATAATAAAACAACAGCACGAATATGTACGAATTTGAAGCATTCCAGTTAAAACAATCTCTTAAAAATATAGAAACACAGGAGACGTATGACATAGTAAATATACTTCTACTAGCTATAGCTATAGAACAATTTAGCGAACCAACAATGGCTGCAGAATTGCATGTAATCTGTATAATCTGAAAGAGAAAAACGTTGCTCGTGATATCAAGAATCTGGGGGGTGAACTACACTGATGTGCAGCGTGGATGAGTTGGTGCAAAAACACATCCATGCATGAACGATGTGTTCGTGGCTGCATGGACTCAGTGTGACAACAAGGGCATGCAGCTATATCAAGAGAGGAAGAAAATACAATAAAAACATGAAACAAGAGATTTGTGTTGTGGATGTCACAATATTGTGTATGTCTCAATATGGACTTGTATTAAAATTCACCAATCCAAAATACAAAGTAGTATTGCTGAAACATGGAGAAGTAAACAGAGATTGAATGAACAAGTATCAAGCAAAGCACAACAAGGACATTGCCAAGAGGGCACGTGGCTTATTAATGAAGTAGTCTGCTACTAATGTACATAAATGGATGAATGTCAAAAGAAACCGTGGTATTTAGTTGTTGCCAAAGACTTGGAGAAATTGGACAGCTCGCATGATTTTGACTACAAAGAAAACAAAAGACTTAATACAAACACAAAGACTGGTTCGGTCTGAAGGAATGAAGTCAAAAGGAGGGTTACGTTTAGGAGGAGTAGACGGCACAGACCACAAGGGGGCATAGTAGCTCTATGATTTATTATATATATATAATAAACAATCCTAATATAAACTAGAGAATGTAGTGTGACAAAAATCCTAACATGTGTGTGTGTGTGTGTGTGTGTGTGTGAGACTATGTGTGGAATTAACTGTTGTGTGTTACCGTGAGTGTTGAGCGAGAGGCGGAAGTCCTGGAGGGTAAAGGCAGGCTCGAATGTCCGTGAGACAGGCAGGTTGTCGGGGTGGGTATAGCGAGGCATCAAAAGGTCCGTGTCCAAGCAGGGGTCGAGGATCGAGGGGGGGCAGTCTGGAATCCAACAGTAAGTCGAGGCACACAGCTCGATCGCGGGAAACAGGGAAAGCAATGCGGGAAACACAAAGGACATAAGACACGAGAACTGGGAAGGCACAGAGAGAGAGCAAGTACGCGGGAGGGGAGCCAGAGACGCGATAGCTTACTGGGTACAGAGAACTACGTTCCGAAACTGGGTCTTCGGGTACGCTGGTCTTTATGCCGTCCGCCCTCATCAGACCCAGGTGCGCTGATTGCAGATTGCTTGCAGCCGAGCAGGGGCGTGGCCGTGATGCGGGAAGAGCGAGCAGAGGCGTGTCCGTGCTCGCAGCAGAAGGCATGCGGGACCAAGCATGCGCCGTGACAAGGAGAGCTGCAATTGGAAACTTTTCACCACACTGGCCAAACATTGACAATAACTTACCACCATATCAACTGCAGAGGTATGTATGTCAATTTTAACATTATCACTCAGTACATCAGGTTATTACTTACATATTATGTACTTACTTAACCATTATACAATTGTTAACTTTATATTATTTATTTGTGTATCGTTAATCTCTTTATTTAATATTCTACATACGGATTATTCCTTGAAATTATATTTTACTTTTTTTATTTCTAATGTACTCACCTATTTATTTTTTAATTTTAACACATTTATCTTCTTTATTTTTCATTTACCATCATCACTCCATCAGCCATAGCATAAATTAGGGGTGTCCAAACTCTACACTTGAAAACTTAGCATATCTTACGAAATATGTGCAATTGTTCATTCTGACAGTAACTCATGTAAATCCTCAAATACATTGTACAGTAAGATGCACATGTTTGGTTTGAGTTTAGGGCCATTAATTTTTTTTTGTTGTTGTTGTGTGTAGAATTAATCTGGAATGTCTTTAAAATGTTTAGGGGGGGCCCTTGTGCCGCACTTTGGACACACCTGGCATAAATTATTGAATGCATTCATTTGTAATTATGTATTTGTTTGAGTTACAGTCAGATTGAGCACAGTTAGGGAACAATTGTGCGAGCAAATGCTATGAAACGGAAAAGGGGTAGGATAAATACAATATCTTCCTTTCTGAACACATTGTCATTAGAAGCAGTTATAAGTGATGTAGCACGCCATATTGTAACTGTATTCATGTTTAAAATAGGATATACATTTTAATTTTTTAAAATTGTTTTTAATGTTGTCATACTCTCATGTTTGATGATAATAAAGTATTCTATGATATTCAATTGGGATATTATGTGGTAGCAGTGCAGATTTTTATTTTTTTAATTTGATGAAAAACTAAAAATGAAATAAATATTATAAATGTATTTCGCGCACTAATCGATTACACTATATGTAGCCTATAGATAAATCATAAAATAAAAACACTATTGAAACACCCATATTGCAATCACATAAGTGTTAACTATTGTAAAAAGTAAATATATTGTAGTAAATTATTATCGATGTGTTTTTGAACTATTTATTATTCATATTGTTTCTAATTTACATCATCATTTGGACTTAAAAAAAATATATATACACTACCGTTCAAAAGTTTGGGGTCACATTGAAATGTCCTTATTTTTGAAGGAAAAGCACTGTACTTTTCAATGAAGATAACTTTAAACTAGTCTTAACTTTAAAGAAATACACTCTATACATTGCTAATGTGGTAAATGACTATTCTAGCTGCAAATGTCTGGTTTTTGGTGCAATATCTACATAGGTGTATAGAGGCCCATTTCCAGCAACTATCACTCCAGTGTTCTAATGGTACAATGTGTTTGCTCATTGGCTCAGAAGGCTAATTGATGATTAGAAAACCCTTGTGCAATCATGTTCACACATCTGAAAATAGTTTAGCTTGTTACAGAAGCTACAAAACTGACCTTCCTTTGAGCAGATTGAGTTTCTGGAGCATCACAATAGTGGGGTCAATTAAACGCTCAAAATGGCCAGAAAAAGAGAACTTTCATCAGAAACTCGACAGTCTATTCTTGTTCTTAGAAATGAAGGCTATTCCACAAAATTGTTTGGGTGACCCCAAACTTTTGAACGGTAGTGTATATATATATATATATTTATAATATGCAACATAATAATGCGATCAATCCGAGATTTTAACAGATTTGCCAACATTGTTTTTCTCGCTTTTGTACAGTTGCCTTTTTTTTAAGAAGAAATTATTTTTAAGAAATAATAATAAACAAAACTTGTTTTGTTTATTATTATTTCTTAAAAATAATGTGTGTGTGTGTGTAAAGCCATAGGCTCACACAAGTTCCGTAAATAATTCAAATTTGGAACACCGCATCATAGTTTTCACAGCTTTTTGGTTGTTAGAGATAGAAAGCGTTTTAAAGTAAATTTCTAATTATTTTTTAAAGGCACAAAAAAACCGGTCGGGTATTGAGAAACTATACATTTATGAATATAAAACTTAGCCAATAGTGTAATGTAATAAAATTCATCATTTGGACTCCTCTCTCGCCCCTTGCGTGTCAGCAACGTCACTCGTGACGTCACTGTGGTTTGTAAGAAGTCACGTGACCCTAGCAGGTCTGGATAAAACCCGCTGCTCGGGAATACGCCGCGGCGTCCACAAACCACACCGTGACGTGTTTTGTCCTTATTTTCTCATCATTTGTGTCGGGAAGAGAAGGATACATCTGAACGTGCATCGCGTGTCGTCGCCAGACATCACGGCGAAGGATTATCATCATCACGTCACGTCGTGTCATCGCTCGTTCTGAGACGTGAGTGAGTACATTCACATGTACGTTGACGTTACAAGCTGTCAAACGGCTATTTGATGCTTTTACAACGACATAAAAACACCAACGGCTGAAAGGTTATAACCTTTATTTCGTGCTATGACCGTTGAGTTGTTCGCCGATAGCTGTTTACTAGTGCTGTTTCCTACCTTGTTTACTAGTGCTGTTTCCTACCTTGTTTACTAGTGCTGTTTACTAGTGCTGTTTCCTACCTTGTTTACTAGTGCTGTTTCCTACCTTGTTTACTAGTGCTGTTTACTAGTGCTGTTTACTACATTGTTTACTAGTGCTGTTTCTTACCTTGTTTACTAGTGCTGTTTCCTACCTTGTTTACTAGTGCTGTTTACTAGTGCTGTTTCCTACCTTGTTTACTAGTGCTGTTTACTAGTGTTGTTTACTAGTGCTGTTTCCTACCTTGTTTACTAGTGCAGCACTAGTAAACAAGGTAGGAAACAGCACAAGTTTCCTACCTTGTTTACTAGTGCTGTTTACTAGTGCTGTTTCCTAACGTTGTTTACTAGTGCTGTTTCCTACCTTGTTTACTAGTGCTGTTTCCTAACGTTGTTTACTAGTGCTGTTTCCTACCTTGTTTACTAGTGCTGTTTCCTACCTTGTTTACTAGTGCTGTTTACTAGTGCTGTTTCCTACCTTGTTTACTCATGCTTTTTCCTAACGTTGTTTACTAGTGCTGTTTCCTACCTTGTTTACTAGTGCTGTTTACTAGTGCTGTTTACTAGTGCTACTAGTGCTGTTTACTAGTGCTGTTTCATAACGTTGTTTACTAGTGCTGTTTCCTACCTTGTTTACTAGTGCTGTTTCCTACCTTGTTTACTAGTGCTGTTTACTAGTGCTGTTTCCTACCTTGTTTACTAGTGCTGTTTACTAGTGCTGTTTCCTACCTTGTTTACTAGTGCAGCACTAGTAAACAAGGTAGGAAACAGCACTACTGGTGCGGTTTCCTACCTTGTTTACTCGTGCTGTTTCCTACCTTGTTTACTAGTGCTGCACTAGTAAACAAGGT
Organism: Entelurus aequoreus; assembly: GCF_033978785.1. NCBI lineage: Eukaryota > Metazoa > Chordata > Actinopteri > Syngnathiformes > Syngnathidae > Entelurus > Entelurus aequoreus. The sequence continues at coordinate 50,524,979 of NC_084740.1, forward strand.
AGGAAACAGCACTAGTAAACAACGTTAGGAAACAGCACTAGTAAACAAGGCAGTGCTGTTTCCTAACGTTGTTTACTAGTGCTGTTTCCTACCTTGTTTACTAGTGCTGTTTACTAGTGCTCTTTCCTACCTTGTTTACTAGTGCAGCACAAGTAAACAAGGTAGGAAACAGCACTAGTAAACAAGGTAGGAAACAGCACTAGTAAACAGCACTAGTAAACAAGGTAGAAAACAGCACTAGTAAACAAGGTAGGAAACAGCACTAGTAAACAACGTTAGGAAACAGACCTAGTAAACAGCACTAGTAAACAAGGTAGGAAACAGCACTAGTAAACAAGGTAGGAAACAGCACTAGTAAACAGCACTAGGAAACAGCACTAGTAAACAAGGTAGAAAACAGCACTAGTAAACAGCACTAGTAAACAAGGTAGGAAACAGCACTAGCTGTTTCCTACCTTGTATACTAGTGCTGTTTCCTACCTTGTTTACTAGTGCTGTTTACTAGTGCTGTTCCCTAACGTTGTTTACTAGTGCTGTTTCCTACCTTGTTTACTAGTGCTGCACTAGTAAACAAGGTAGGAAACAGCACTAGTAAACAACGTTAGGAAACAGCACTAGTAAACAAGGTAGGAAACAGCACTAGTGCTGTTTCCTAACGTTGTTTACTAGTGCTGTTTCCTACCTTGTTTACTAAACAAGGTAGGAAACAGCACTAGTAAACAACGTTAGGAAACAGCAATGTTTCCTACCTTGTTTACTAGTGCTGTTTACCAGTGCTGTTTCCTAACGTTGTTTACTAGTGCTGTTTCCTAACATTGTTTACTAGTGCTGCTTCATCCATCCATCCATCTTCCTCCGCTTATCCGAGGTCGGGTCGCGGGGGCAGCAGCCTAAGCAGAGAAACCCAGACTTCCCTCTCCCCAGCCACTTTGTCCAGCTCTTCCCGGGGGATCCCGAGGCGTTCCCAGGCCAGCCGGGAGACATAGTCTTCCCAAGGTGTCCTGGGTCTTCCCCGTGGCCTCCTACCAGTCGGACGTGCCCTAAACACCTCCCTAGGGAGGCATTCGGGTGGCATCCTGACCAGATGCCCGAACCACCTCATCTGGCAACTCTTGATGTGGAGGAGCAGTGGCTTTACTTTGAGCTCCTCCCGGATGACAGAGCTTCTCACCCTATCTCTAAGGGAGAGACCCGCCACCCGGCGGAGGAAACTCATTTCGGCCGCTTGTACCCGTGATCTTGTCCTTTCGGTCATGACCCAAAGCTCATGACCATAGGTGAGGATAGGAACGTAGATCGACCGGTAAATTGAGAGCTTTGCCTTCCGGCTCAGCTTCTTCTTCACCACAACGGATCAATACAGCGTCCACATTACTGAAGACGCCGCACCGATCCGCCTGTCGATCTCACGATCCACTCTTCCCTCACTCGTGAACAAGACTTCCAGGTACTTGAATTCCTCCACTTGGGGCAGGGTCTCCTCCCCAACCCGGAGATGGCACTCCACCCTTTTCCGGGTGAGAACCATGGACTCGGACTTGGAGGTGCTGATTCTCATCCCAGTCACTTCACACTCAGCTGCTTCCTAACGTTGTTTACTAGTGCTGCTTCCTAACGTTGTTTACTAGTGCTGCTTCCTAACGTTGTTTACTAGTGCTGCTTCCTAACGTTGTTTACTAGTGCTGCTTCCTAACGTTGTTTACTAGTGCTGCTTCCTAACGTTGTTTACTAGTGCTCCATTGGTCATGATGGAGTCATGAGAGTTCAACATGCTGCATAAGATGGATCCTCTATGTAGTGTTCCAGCATGTTAGTGTGCAGTCAGGGTTACACGCATGGAATGCAAATGGCTGATGATGATGATGATGATGATGATGATGATGATGATGATGATGATGATGGTTGTGTTGGTAGTTTTAAGAGAAGGACAGATGCAGAATGAAATCAAAGTGGTGTTTCCCCTCTCATCCTCCTCCATCCTCCCCGGCTGGCCTGCTGCCATCAGGCCTAATCCCACACTGGTCACAACACTGCCGATGCCGAGATCTTGGGCTTCCATAGCTTCACTATATTGTTGAAGAACCACACATGAGGACAATATATGTACAAACCCCGTTTCCATATGAGTTGGGAAATTGTGTTAGATGTAAATATAAACGGAATACAATGATTTGCAAATCATTTTCAACCCATATTCAGTTGAATATGCTACAAAGACAACATATTTGATGTTCAGACTGATAAACATTTTTTTTTTTTTGCAAATAATCATTAACTTTAGAATTTGATGCCAGCAACACGTGACAAAGAAGTTGGGAAAGGTGGCAATAAATACTGATAAAGTTGAGGAATGCTCATCAAACACTTATTTGGAACATCCCACAAGTGTGCAGGCTAATTGGGAACAGGTGGGTGCCATGATTGGGTATAAAAACAGCTTCCCAAAAAATGCTCAGTCTTTCACAAGAAAGGATGGGGCGAGGTACACCCCTTTGTCCACAACTGCGTGAGCAAATAGTCAAACAGTTTAAGAACAACGTTTCTCAAAGTGCAATTGCAAGAAATTTAGGGATTTCAACATCTACGGTCCATAATATCATCAAAAGGTTCAGAGAATCTGGAGAAATCACTCCACGTAAGCGGCATGGCCGGAAACCAACATTGAATGACCGTGACCTTCGATCCCTCAGACGGCACTGTATCAAAAACCGACATCTATCTCTAAAATTTGAATGACAATAAAAATGAAGTCTAAGTCTATGTCTAAGTCTAAAGGATATCACCACACTTCAGAAAAACACTGTCACTAAATACAGTTGGTCGCTACATCTGTAAGTGCAAGTTAAAGCTCTATGCAAAGCGAAAGCCATTTATCAACAACACCCAGAAACGCCGCCGGCTTCTCTGGGCCTGAGATCATCTAAGATGGACTCATGCAAAGTGGAAAAGTGTTCTGTGGTCTGACAAGTCCACATTTAAAAAATTTTTTGGAAATATTCGACATAGTGTCATCCGGACCAAAGAGGAAGCGAACCATCCAGACTGTTATCGACGCAAAGTTCAAAAGCCAGCATCTGTGACGGTATGGGGGTGTATTAGTGCCCAAGGCATGGGTAACTTACACATCTGTGAAGGCACCATTAATGCTGAAATGTACATACAGGTTTTGGAACAACATATGCTGCCATCTAAGCGCCGTCTTTTTCATGGACGCCCCTGCTTATTCCAGCAAGACAATGCCAAGTCACATTCAGCACGTGTTACAACAGCGCGGCTTTGTAAGAAAAGAGTGCGGGTACTTTCCTGGCCCGCCTGCAGTCCAGACCTGTCCCCCATTGAAAATGTGTGGCGCATTATGAAGCGTAAAATACGACAGCGGAGACCCCGGACTGTTGAACGACTGAAGCTCTACATAAAACAAGAATGGGAAACAATTCCACTTTCAAAGCTTCATCAATTAGTTTCCTCAGTTCCCAATCGTTTATTGTGTTGTTAAAAGAAAAAGTGATGTAACACAGTGGTGAACATACCCTTTCCCAACTACTTTGGCACAGGTTGCAGCCATGAAATTCTAAGTTTATTATTATTATGAGTTTGAACATCAAATATCTTGTCTTTGTAGTGCATTCAATTGAATATGGGTTGAAAAGGATTTGCAAATCATTATATTCCGTTTATATTTACATCTAACACAATTTCCCAACTCATATGGAAGCAGGGTTTGTAGTACTGAAAGCCGTCTAATATGGCAATTTAAAATAAATATTTCAATATAGTGTGCACATTCAGACTGGGGGGAATATAGCTGTTCAATAAAGAGATGTATAGATATAGGTAATAATCCATCCATCCATTTTTTATAGTGCTTATCTTCACTCGGATCACAGGTATGCTGTAGCCATATTCAGCTGACCATGACACCCTAGACCAGTGGTTCTTAACCTTGTTGGAGGTACCGAACCCCACCAGTTTCATCTGCGCATTCACTGAACCCTTCTTTAGTGAAAAATAAAATGTTTTTTTAATTCAAGACAAAGTTATATGGTTTTTTTACTCGTGCACAAAATTAACCGTGCATGAACATTACCTCGTTCAACGAACAAAACCAACACAGTGCATGAACTCACAACAAATTACACACCTGCAAATCAGTGTGACTTTGGCTGTTGCCGTATCCATAATCATCATCATTGGCGGTCACTCGAACAAGAATGACGATCCTCCTGGTAGGGGTGTTTTCCTTTATGGAGGATGCCTGTGCATGACTTTGTTTTACGTGGTGAGACTGGTGCACAGACAGTCACCACACGATCCTTGACAGAATCGGGTCAGGGTCCAGTGGCATGGAGTCCAAGACGTTGAGGTCTTCACTATATCCCTGGCTAGGGGGCAGTCAGGTACTAGGCATTTGCCAAGGGCCACCTGGGGTAACAGTATTAAAGGGGTTAACCTCCTAGTGCCCCAAGACCCCATAGAGGAGCCTCCACTTTAACGTCATGCCCAGGACGTATCCATAATACGCCAATAGGGAGAACTTTTTAATTACATGATGAGTCTGGTGTGTGACCTACGCGACAGAGGCTCTGCCGAACCCCTGAGGCCTACTCACCGAACCCCTAGGGTTCGATCGAACCCAGGTTAAGAACCACTGCCCTAGACCATACTTGCCAACCCTCCCGATTTTCCCGGGAGACTCCCGAATTTCTCCCGAATTCCACCCAGACAACAATATTGGGGGCGTGCCCTAAAGGCACTGCCTTTAGCGTCCTCTACAACCTGTCGTCACATCCGCTTTTACTCCATACAAACAGCGTGCCGGCCCAGTCACATTATATGCGGCTTTTACACACACACATAAGTGAATGCAACACATACTTGGTCAACAGCCATACAGGTCACACTGAGGGTGGCCGTATAAACAAGTTTAACACTTACAAATATGTGCCACACTGTGAACCCACATCAAACAAGAATGACAAACCCATTTCGGGAGAACATCCGCAACGTAACACAACATAAACACAACAGAACAAATACCCAGAACCCCTTACAGCACTAACTCTTCCGGGACGCTACAATATACACCCCCGCTACCACCAAACCCCGCCCACCTCAACCCCGCTCCCCCACCTCAACCCCCCCACCAATCTCCTGAATTCGAAGGTCTCAAGGTTGGCAAGTATGCCCTAGACCGGGGGGCTCTCTTTAGCGCCGCTCTATCGGCTCCTTTTAGAGAAGTGTGAAAATGGAAAAAGATTAAGAACCATGACAAAAAACCTTCCTAATTGTTCGAAATCCCACTGTTTATGTCATACATGCTCCACTGATGAGAGTATTTGGCAAGCGCCATTTTGTCCTACATATTTCCGCGATCCTTGAACTCATCGTAGTTTGTTTACAGGTACAACTTTCTCCGATGCTTCCACAGAAATATGGGTTTTATGCCACTCTTTCTTAGTCTCATTTTGTCCACCAAATATTTTATGCTGTGCGTGAATGCATAAAGGTGACCTTTGTTGATTTTATTGACATACTGGAGTGCTTATCAGGCATATTTGGTCAATTCATGACTGCGAGCTAAACGATGCTAACATGATATTTAGGCTAGCTGTAATGTACATATTGCATCATTATGCCTCGTTTGTAGGTATATTTAATTTCCTTTACTTATGTCCTCTGTGTATTTGATTTATATTTGCATTTCTCATGACACATTAACTATTTAATATTGGCTGTATTCCTCATAGTTGTTTGTGTGCAACGACACGACACAGGACTCAAATGAGCACGACGGGGAAAGAACACAAAGAGAGAGAGAGCGAGAGAGAGAGAGCATATAGCTTGATATGATGGCTTACTGTACGGGAACAGGTAGCTACGTTCTAGCCCGGAATGCAGGTTTGCACTGGCTTAATCCACAAGCTTCTGGCAAGCTTCTGGTTGAATTTTTGACCACTCCCCTTGACAAAATTGGTGCAGTTCAGCTAAATTTGTTTGTTTTCTGACATTAACTTGTTTCTTCAGCATTGTCTACATCAGGGGTCACCAACCTTTTTGAAACCAAGGGCTACTTCTTGGGTACTGATTAATGCGAAGGGCTACCAGTTAGATACACACTTAAATACATTGCCAGAAGTAGCCAATTTGCTCAATTTACCTTTATCTCTGTTATTATTAATAATTAATGATATTTATCTTTGTGGAAACACTGATCATCTTAATGATTTCTCACAATAAATATATATAGAAACAGATAAATATCAATATGCAACACTTTATTTTTATATTTTCTCTAAGTGCACATTTTTCAAATTGAACATTTTCAAATGATCACTTCTAAGACAGTCTTGTGAAATCACAATATCCCATTTTAACTAGCTAGCCACTAACATTTTTTAACAAATCATGAATTACTTTGCACCATGTTTGTACAAATAATAACTCATGTGAAATACAAAAGTAAACTCTCAAATTTTAAAATCATGTCACACTTTGAACTGGACACCAAATCTGTTATCTGTTTCTTTGTCAGTTAGGGGGAAGCCTGGCATTGCATGCTGTTAACTAGTGTGTTGTACTCTGGTGTGTAACTTGACACTGCAACTCTGAGTGAGTCTTGCAGATGTGCATCAGTGAGGCGTGTTCTGTGTTTGTTCTTGATGAAGTTCATGTCAGAAAAGGCTGATTCACAAAGATAAGATTTTTCCTCATTGTTTGCGGAACCTTCTTAATCTTTTGGACATATTTTCACAGCAATCTGGCCTTAAGCTTAATTATGATAAATGTAAAATGTTAAGGATCGGAAATCTAAAGGGAACGTCCTTTCGAATGGAATGCAAAGTGCCTGTTTTGTGGACAGATGGACCAGTTAACATACTTGGTGTTGTTGTCCCAGAAAATCTGGAAGATCTAGGCTCAGTAAATTATGATAATCGACTAAGAAAGCTGGACAAAATTATGCAATTATGGAAAGGGAAATCCCTAACCTTGTATGGTAAAATGTCTATTGCCAACTCGTTAATTATTCCTCAATTTATTTATTTGTTTTTGTCATTACCAGCTCCATCACAAAACTTTTTTAAGATTTATGAGCGGAGGGTCTTCGATTTTGTCTGGAACGGCAAACCAGAAAAGATTAAAAGAAAGGTTTTGTACAAAGAGTATGAATATGGGGGCCTGAAACTTCTCAACCTTGAAGCTATGTGTCTGTCTTTAAAAGCATCAATTGTTCTAAAGATGTATTTAAACATTGAGTGGTACACAAATGTCCTGTTGGACAAAAAACATGTACTGTATCAAAAGAAATTGTATCCTTTTTTACAAGTGATCCCCTCCCAGAGAGTCTGCTGGGAAACATGGCGGGGTTCATAAAGGAAACAATCCACTCATAGTGGTGTTTTCAATTTTATGTGCCAGAAAAAAGAGACGATATTTTGCAGCAGTTAATATGGATGAACTCTAATATTGTAATAGATGGAAAGCCTTTCTTTTGGAAAAATATGTTTGAAAGAGGAATCATTTTTGTCAATGATATTATCAATGAGAATGGTAAAATG